>NC_056735.1:1590818452-1590978452 GCF_019279795.1 Protopterus annectens | reverse complement strand
GCCACATTTCACCACATCTACTTTCACCTTCAAACCTATGCCCACATCCAATATAAAACTACTCTTAAACAAACTTCAACCATGCTCTTCTTCAGCTGATTACTTTCCAAGTAAGTATTTAAAAATAGCAGCCAAAAGCATTGCTTAGCCTGTCTCAATCCTTATAAATAGGTCAGTCCAAGAATCCCACATTTTTTCTCTTTGGAAAAAGTCACATATTATCCCTATGAACAAAGGAGGAAATTCAACAGACATTAATAACTTTAGAACTATAGTGAGCTTATCTCACCTCTCCAAAATACTTGAAAAATCTATTCAAAAACAATTGCTAGACTATCTTCTGTAGGAAGAACTCATATCCCCTACACAACATGTCTTTCATTCTTCATATAGTACTAGCACTGCCCTTATAACCTATATAGATACTGTCGATAAAGCTAGAGATAATGGCAAATTAGTATCTTCCTTATTTCTATACACATCTAATGCCATCTACACAGTTTGTCACAGCAAATATCTACTTCAAATGTCCTCACTAGGTCCCTCTCAGCCCACCCTTCTGTAGATCAAAATCTACCTACCCAATAGGTATCAGTCACTAAAATGGCACTCCATGCTCTCTCCTTACCTCCCAGTCACAACCGGTATACCACATGTTTCTATCCTTGGTCCCCTCCTCTTTAACATTTCCTCTATCACCCTCTATAATTACACACAACAGACCACCCTAACATAACACACAGATGATTACACCCTCATCTGAACATCTGACAACATGGTGCACCTCCAAAAAATGATTCAGGAAGCTTTAACAGCAACTGAAAGATGGCTTCATAGCTCACAACTCATGCTCAGCCAAAAAAGACCAAATTTCTACTTTACCTCAAAAATCCCTCTATCTTGATAATGCAACCATTGAAGTCAATTCTCAAAAAAACTATTAGGGATGACAGTGTATGATAATCTGAAGTTTGACCTGCATATATAAAATTGCATGAGAAAAACTCATCAAAACTAGGGATGCTTTAAAGTGCCAAAAACGTTCTCACCGGCAGAACTAAAACTACACTTGCCACTACTTATCTCCTCTCCACTCTTCTTTATGGTGCTCACATCCTTACTAACCTCCAGGCTTCACAAGAATTAAAACTTGAAAAAAACTATAACAAAGTTGCTAAATTTGCAGCACATATGCCTTTCAGAACCTACCATTGTATAGCACTGAAACTGACAATTTAGTTAGAAATACCACATCAACTAACACATACACAACTTCTTACCATCTATAAAGTTATACAGCATCCATCTACCTGTCTAGCACAAATAAATATTCTAAACAACTATGTTCCAAGTTGAGCACTGTAATCCAGTGACCAAAAACTCCAGTCTGTCTAAAAACCTGGCACATCTGTTGGGCATTATCTGCACTTGTACAAGGTTGTTAAAGTTTAGCACTCCTTACCTGTATCCATTAGATCTTTACCATACCTCCTATCTATCAAAACCACTGTGAAAGATCCCTAGCTAAATTCTGGCTCAATTCTTGCTGAAAACCAGGATAAACTATTTCCCTAAATGTGAACAAGTACCTTTGCATTCCTTGTACCTCCTTACTCTCCCTTCTTCACTTACTTCTTTACTGCTATCTAATTCTCTTCCTGACTTTCCCTCTAAATATACCATAAGCTTATTTTTTCCACACTTCATATTGCAGTTCCTATTTGTGTTAGACAATCTCAGCTTTAATTTATATACAAACTGTCTAAAGTTTCTTTAAATATTACATGATTATCATATACCTTGCATCAAATCTTAGCCAATGTTTTTTATATTATGTCTAATTTATCATTATTTAAACTGCAGATGTTTTTGTTTAATTTTTGAAGATTATAAAATTATTATTCTTAAAAAGTTTTGTAATAATTTGGAACTTTTTCCCTGGGTCTCCACTGAAAATGGGATTCTACCCAGTAGGAGTCTACTGGTAATCAAATGTCATTAAATAAATCAATAAACCAAGATAACAACTCCAGATATGTTTCCTCTACATGGATCGGTATCCACAGCATGCCAAAATGTACGCAAGTTGTCTGACATCCGTCCAGGTTGAGCTAACAGGCAGCAGGGGTTTTCATTTTAACAAAATATAAAGAAAACCAGCTCCACATCACTCAATACTTAAGCACTAGGAAATTTATTAATGCTTGCAAGTGCTAGAATTTTACCAGTACAGGCTTCTTCAGGCAAATAGTCAGTTGATTTAAAACACATGATTGAAATACAAAAAGGAAAAGATCATGTGACTACACCCTTAAAAAAAAATAACCTACAAAAAAGTGCTAACACGTGAATACTTTACAAGTACAAGGCATACTTAAAAATACAAAAAATCTGCATATAACATGAGATAAAAAACATGTACTAAAACTTTTAAAAATGGTTATGCCTATCTGTGTATCAGAATTATTTAATTTTATTTTGTTCATCTTTCAGAACTGGCTTTATTGTCACACTTTCATTAAGACCAGATGGATAGCATGCTTTAAAATGTATTATCCACTTATTTTGAATAATTTCTGTGTGGTTCTTCAGGTTACCACCTCTTAAGCTTTCCTGTATATTATGTAAAATAAAAAAGTTAAATTCTTGAGATGTGCCTGTTTGTTTAATATGCCTATATAACACATTTGGGCCTAGCTTCCTGCTCATGTCAGATATATGCTGATAAATTCTCTCTTTAAACTTTCTATTCATTTTATCTATATGGAAGGCACTACAGATCGGACATTTTGTCATGTATATTATGTTTTTAGTATTATATGTCCCTTGGCATCTAAGATGGGTTGTTTCTGTGAAGACATACCTGCAGAACTGGTAATTGTTATATTTTCGGGTTTCATACTTAGATATAGATACTGGGCCAGATTTACGAAGGCTTGCACAGAGTGTAAGAACAGTGTAAGATGGCAGACAGGCAATATGTCTGCCGAGCGATTCAGCAATAGCTGGTAGGGGCGTGCATGAGATCTTCTAAAGCTACTCTTGCACAGACAGTGTTATGCTATGCAAATTACCTCATTTGCTGCTGAAAGCTATGCAAATGAGGTAAATTTGTGATCCAGGAATCACTAACCTGTCCATGTAAGAGTAGTGTTATCTGCAGAATTGTACTCTGTTGGTAACGGAGTACCATTCTGCAAATAGATATATGGAGCTATGACAGCTCCAAATAAAGAATGCATCTAGTTAAGGAAGCATGCCAATGGCTAAATATAAGGCCATTGGCATTTGCAAATGTAAATCCTCAAAATTCAATGTTATTTTTTTCCCCAATCGCCGATGTGTAACCGTAGTGCAGCGTTGCGCAAACATGCTGCGCTTTAAATTAAATGAAAAAAAAGGGAAAAATATCCACAAATGTGCTTTTACACTAAAAAGTTTGTCCTGCCATGCAGGTGAATGGCAGGCTGCAAACAATATGGCCACTGAGTAGTGGTTGCTAAGGGGTGGAAGCTCAGTGTGAGAGATGTAACCAAGCATTAGTAGGCAATCCTATGCAAATGAGGATAAGGATAGTGAATCCCAACTTTCCCTGGCATGTGAGCCATGTCCCTAGAGTGTAAGTGTAGGAGTAGGGTAGTAGTCGAGTAGAAGATAGGTGACATCATGAGGGGGTATGTTTGAAAGACTGTAAGGTGATTGGAGCACAGTGGCATGTGCTTGCCCTGAGTTGCTCAGGATTGCAAGAGGCGTGTATACAGTGGTATTAGCTGAAAACAAGAAACCAAAGGTGTACGCCGTGGATATATCAGATATTTCTTGCAAACGGGCAGACAGCGTATGTGCCCGTGTGTGTGCGTGTAGGCGAGTGTGTGCGCATGTGAGATTGTTTGCGCGCCGCTGCCCCTTGTGGTAACAGAAAGGGAAAAAGGAAGGAAAAGAAGGAGTAGGAAGTTAACCAAGAAGAACTAGCAGAGCTGCCAGGTGAAATATATCACAATCAGCCAATTACACAGGCAGTCAACTAGCCCAGCCCAGACCAGCAATTTAAACTCTGCAAACAGCAGTCTAACCTGTTTTTTTCACAAGAACTCTGCAACACTGCAGTTTAGAAAGAGTGAAAACTCAAAAAGCTTAAGGCTAACAAAATGTTAGGGGCTGCCATTGCTATTATAAACCAACATGTGCAAGGTGCTGAGGGTAGTGATGTTGTGAATGCTGCTGAGCGACCCACAGTGAGGAGACGGAGAAGAGTGTACAGACCCAGGGTAACCTATCAGGGGCTACATGAGCTGGAGATAGTGGAGCACTATAGAATGGACAGAGACCTCCTGCAGCAAATTGTTGAGCTGTGCCGGCCACGCCTCACACACAGAACCAACAGAGGGGAACCCATCCCAGTGAATACCAAGGTATGTGTTGGCCTACGAATACTATCTACAGGTACCTTCCAGAGACCAACTGGTGATATGATGGGGGTTTCACAGGCATCAGCATCCAGGGTACTGCACCAGTTCCTGGATGCCATGTCAGCACATGGTGGTGAGGATGTATATTTCCCCAATTCCAGTGAGGCATTGGCCAGCAATATGTGTCTCTTCCACCAAATAGCGGAATACCCTGAGGTGGTGGGTGCAATAGACTGCACGCACATACACATCAAATCACCACCCGGTGAGCGGGGTAGTGTCTACATCAACCGCAAGGGCTTCCCCTCCATCAACTGCCAGGTCGTGTTCAATGCCCAGGGCATAATAATGAATGTGTGTGCTGGCTGCCCTGGAAGCTATCATGATTCCCACATCTGGCATCTGATGCAGCTGTACCAGAGATTTGCCAATGGGGACATGCCTGACAGTCACCTAGTGGGGGATGCTGGATACGCATTGGAGCCGTGGCTGATGACACCCATCAGAAATGCACACACACCCGAACAAGAACTCCATAATGAGGCACATGCACAAACAAGAAACATAATTGAGCGTGTGTTTAGGATGCTCATGTCACGGTTCCGGTGCCTGGACACATCCGGTGGAGCCTTGCAGTACTCACCAACTACATGTACTCAAATTGTCATGTTATGTGCCATGCTACACAATATGATCCCGTGAAAACAGCTGCAGCAGGAACAGCATGGGGAAGGGCCAAACAGCCCCCCACCATTGCCAAGGGCTGCACAGGCACAGCGTGATTCAGAGCAGGAACAACCTGAGCCTGCCCCAGTAGGCAGAAGGAGGCGTGCCCAGTATGCCCTGGCCTTGGCAAAGAGGCAACCCATAGCACATACACTGACTCAGTAGGAATCCTGGAAATGACACCTCTCTCTGACTTACACATACAATAAAAGGGATGCCTAACTTGACACTACCTGTTTCAAACATGTATAGGGAGTGTATTATGTGCATCTGACATAGGCAGCCCTGCAGCACCACCTGAGGCATGATTGCCCTATATTAAGCAATATAAAGCAGTGTTAAGCACATTTTACCAGTATTTAGCATATTTAAGCACAATTGCGTGGAGCTGCGTGCCACGCAAACTAGCTCAACGTTGGGCAACGTTGGGCAAAGTCAGGCAAAGTCGGCTAAACATGCTCACACCTGCTTTACTGTTCCTTAACCAGTCAGGTCTGCCCAGCAGGAAAATAAAAAGCAGTGACAGGGCTCAAACTCAGGATACTGTGCACTATAGTCACAGTACTGAATCACTAAGCCATGACAGCATTTCCCTGGCACAGACACAGCAGGGCAATTGTAGACTAATGCAAACACAAACAAATTCTGTATCATGCCCTCTGAACTTCCCCCCAGGCCTATGCAGACAGATAACAGCAGGCCAGGCAGTGTGATGTGGGTTGGGTAGGCTATGAAGTCACAAACTAATAAACATGGAATTGGAAGCTACGTTCTGTAGTACAGTAGTATGCCTGAAGCCAGTATGATAGGCAACAGTACAGACTGAAATGGAGTACCTGACATAGCAGTGCAGGCCTAGCAAATGTGTATAAGTGTCAGGTGAACCCCTCATCCAATATACACCCACAGTAACAATCAGGTGTGCCCCCTGGGTAGAAATGTACAAATAATAGCTGTCCCCGCGTATGTAGAAATGTTGATAAGTCTATGCAAAGTGACTCATGGAAGTCCTGCAGGCACAGCGTGCTTCCTGTCGATGTACAACACAAAGGTGAGCCCTGAAGTAAAAAACAACTTGATTTTTCACACACATATAGTATATATGTCCATACTGGACATGCTCACACACTTCAATAAACGAAGCAAATGTCAGTCAACAACATACAGAAAGGTCATACTGGGCATGCTCACACACTTAGGCCATGTCTGAGTACAGCAGTGGGCCACACATATCTGGCAGTTGCAGTTCTCACCCCAGAAACATGTCACTATCCACCAACCCTGCCTTGCGCACACAATGATATGAAAACAGACCCATACAATATATTGGACTCCTGTCATAATCAAACTATATACTACAAGTACTGAACTTGTTCAGAGAAAGTGAAAATTCAAAGAAGACCAATAAATCTCCGATCAGTATCATCAATAAACAATGAGCACTCCTAACATTATCCAATCCATGTTCTGGCAAAAATATTGTCAAAGAGTCCATAGAGAACCATGAAGCTTTATTTTGCAATGTCATAAATATCAATGTAAATGCATATATGTTCTGAGTCAGTGCAAACTGTAAATTAATACATGTACATGACTGACACCGCCAACATCTTGTCAGACAGGTTCATACATATTTACCTCCCTCTCACTGACAAAATGGCCCATTATCATACCTGGAGACTGTGAAAACCCAGAAATCACATATACTATGGGATGCCATGGCTTCCCTAGCTGTGTCATATGTGAACTCCAAAACAAACAGACCCTGCACCTGAACAGTCCATAGAGACTCACCCTCTGTACAGGATATGAAACTGTTAAATGCGTTACAGCAACATTTGGCACACTGCACAAGTGTTGGTGCACAACAGACCATAGGAACTATTGTCTTATAAGCCTATTAAGCCTGATCTGCAAGGCCATGGAGTCCATCATGATGGAACTCATAAACAGAGCTATTGTGAGCCTACAAACACCCAACCCTACCAATTTCGGTTTGGTCAGGGGCAGATCATGGTTCCCAAACCTGCTAGACTGTTTTCAAGGCAGTCACCCAGGACATACATCAATGAAATGAGCTACACATGTCCCACATAGACCTTGGAAAGCCCTCTTCCAACATCCCAGACACATGTCATATCCACAAAATCAACAACCAGTGCATAAATATGTATGTCATCTGATGGATTGCCAACTGGGGCACAGATAGATCACACAAGGTAAGAATTGTGGTCTCCTGTTCAAGCTGGTAACAACCGCTGTCCCCCATGGCTCAGTCCTGGGACCCCTCCTGTCTGGTGTATACTTTTCAGAAATACAGTCAAACATTTGAGGGCTATGTTTAGCAAAGTTTGTGGATGACTGCAAAAAAATTGTCATAATCGATGTGTGGGACAACAGAGACATCCTTAAAAAGGGTCTCAGTCAGACATATGTGGTGTAAAAATTATGCCCTCGAGCTACAGTCATACAAATACCACATAGTTGCCAACACCCTAAATATGGAGGTGATAATAAGGGATCTATGAACACATGTGGATAGTCATCTCTACTTCCAGAAATATATTCATAAAGTGGTTAGAAAATCATGCTATGTGTTCCCACACCTGCCAAGGACTTTGCATGTAGGTCAAAGGAGGTTCCCTCTACTCATCAATCATCAGACCGGTCAGAGAGTACCACATCACACTTGCGATGAATCTGACTAGGCACCTTTAGCAGCTGGAAAGACCACTGAAGTACCTCATCAAGAGGATTACTGGCCTCAAACAGTTGCTCTATGCAACCAGACTGAATTTAACTCAATCTGTACTCTGTTGTATACTGTCTACTCAGGAGATCTCTGCCCAACAGACAGGTTCATGTCCAATGCAGAACTGAAGTCAACCCAAGCTCACTGTACCACATGCTCTAGGGATATCATCATCACAACATTAAATAGAACATATTGGAGGGATACATGACTAACTCACAGACTTCCTTTGCTTTGGAACAGGCTCCCAACCAACATTAAGCCAAGACCCTCACTGACACTCTTCCAGAGGAGTCTTGATGAGTGCATGTAAAACTGAACTGTCACGCCATGGATCACTTCATCAGCTCTACTACACAGAGGCCTAGGGAACTAACTCCATGGGTGGTGATAGCTGCACACTCTGGCCATACTAATATATGCCTTCAGGCAGATAGCCAATCACCTACCTATGTGTATATATATATATATATATATATATATATATATATATGTATGTATATATGGGGAACACAGTATAATAAGCCAAAGATGGATGGGCAGAGATGTGCGTAAGAGGGTGACTATGACAGGGAGCCATCCAGGACTGTCCACGAAGGCATATATCAGCCTATGCAAGTTGTGCAGCTTTCACCACACCATTGGGTAGTCTCCCAAGGCCTAGTTCTAATAGTTAGTACCCTAATCCCCTTTCTAGTGTGGCTGCTGAAGTGATGCCCGGCATGAACTGTCTGTTTCCCATCCATTCATCAAGGTTCCAATTGAAGAGTGTCAGCAAGGGGTTATGTCTGATGTACATTGGGACTCTGTCCCACAGTAAGGCAAGTGTCTGGGATGGTACTTTATCCCACCAGCATGTTGTATTCATCGTTCTGATGAGGTTTATATCCCTGGAATGTGTAGGGTGACTCAAGGTTGTTATGTGTAGATGGAGCATGTTCAACAGTCATGTGTTGGACATGGCTCTGTATGTTAGGCAAAGTGTGCCTCTGAGTAGGCAGTACACAACGAAGAACAGATGTAGTTTTACCAGTTGTGTTGCATAACACAACTGTTTGAGGCCAGTAATCCTCTTGGTGAGGTACCTATGTGGTCTCTACAGCTGCTGGATATGCTAAGTCGAATACATCCAAAATGGTGCACTGTACTCAATGATGGGTCTGATGATGTAAGAGCAGAGTGCCAACACTGCCTCTTTGGATCCTGATGCAAACACTTTGTTGATTAGGTGGGCCACATAGGATCTCCCAATCACTTTGGCAACATGGTTGTCAAAGGAAAGATGACTATCTACTAGTGTCCTCAGATCCCTTATCACCTTGTCATCTTTAAGGGGGTAACAACCATCTGGTAGTTTGTGTGTATTTTGTTTTCAACAAAAAGGATCACTATGCATTCCTCCACAGTGAGCTTGAGGCCTTGATTCTGACACCACACATCTGTCTCATAGAGTCCCTTCTGGAGAATATGTCGGTCTTCCGGGGAATGTATTATGGCAAACACTTTACAATTCCCAGGACACTTAGTCAACCACAACTCTCCTGTGTTGGCCTGTACATTTGAGAAGTCTATAACAAACAGGAGGGACCCTAGGACTGAACCCTGGGGGACACCAGTCGTTATCGGTGTAGAGTCTGACATGTAGCCAGCAACTCGTAATGTGTGGGATCTATCTGTGAGGCAGTTTGCAATCCATCTTGTGATGTATGGATTCATGGCCAGGTTGGTGAGTTCATCTATGATACCTGACTGGGGAATGGTGTCAAAGGCCTTAGCGAGGCATAGGTAGGCTGTGTGAATCTCATTTCAATCAACCGTAGCCTGGGTAACTGTCAAATAAATCCTCCCAGTTCAGGAGGCATGTTCTGCATTTGACAAAGCGAAACTGTGTGTGCTCAACTGTGTGAAGGTTCCCAATCTCTGTATTGTTGACTTCCATTATGATTGGCTCCATTGCCTTGCAGAACACAATTGTCAGGCTCATAGAGCATGAATGCCAAAGGGATATCGTGGCCCCACCCCATTGGAGTGTGAAGAACGTTGCTGTGCAACATTCTATGGGTACATATCCTGTAGAGAGCATGTAGAGAGAGGTGTAGGTATCCTTGATGAATATGGATACATCCTCACTCTATGTGCTATGATTCAGGTTCTGATGCTGGAAGGTATGGAATGAGTAGTATCCTGGTAGTGCTGGCGTGCTGTCTGGAGCCTTGAACTAGGTTACCAATACTGCACAGATATCAATATTCTACATAATGAGAAGTGCCTCGAGTGTGTGCATCTGGAGGCTGAGACTTCTGGCAATGAGTAGCATTTAGCTCACTTTCTGGTTATTTGTGTTGGTTACGGGGTTTGGTTTGTTCTGCATGACTGGTGTTCCACACCTGATGTCAGCACCTCATTGGTCCCATCTGACCATAAGCTAATCACTCTACATATCCACATTCTGGACCCACACCCCCATTAAGGAAACCATGTTAAAAAATTTCTCCAAAGCCAACGTCATGCTTCTTAAGACAGAAGTGCTGAACTGCAGGACCCACATGCAGATGGACAATACAGTTATGACTACTTAATCCTTCACAATTGCACTTCATAAGCACTTACATGACTGCATGCATCGTGCTATCCCAAACAGAACCAAGACGCTAACCTCCAAGAAAAGGAAGCCAATCTGGCGTTCCCCTGTCATAAACAAACTGCACAACAGAAAGAAAATACTGTTGCAAAACAGGGTAAAATCCCATGAGGGGAGGAGCTCCATGGTCCACATCAGTAAGAAGCTGTGATCCATGATAAAATCCTCCAAAGCTAGTTATGAAAACAGAATCTACACTGATTCTAAAGACAACCACAAAGCATTCTATAGCTATGTCAAGAATCTCAATGGCAACACTCAGATCTGCTCTGGGTTACAGCATAACGGCACTAAATATACAGACCCAACTGATATTGCCAACATCCTGGCAGATAGGATCAGTGCTAACTTTACCCTCCCCACCCATGAAAGAGCACATCTCCATAACTGAAGACTGCAAAGTTGCTGTCATCACGGCTGCACAGGTAAAAAACACTCTCCAAAGCCAGTAACACAGCATCCATGGGACCAGATAACATCCCAGGCTGTGGTCAACACAAACTACAGAACAAACAGGCACCACACCTATGTACCATGTTCATTCATAGCCTCACTAAGGCTTTGTGCCTGCTGAATGACGCACAACGTCAGTTATCCCACTACACAAGGAGGAGACACAATGGTCCCCAGGACCATTGATGAATATGCTTCACCTCAAAAAATCTAGATCCGTCAGAGCCACAAGGGCGGGAGACTTAAACCTCGACACGGCTATTAATAGGACGTGCTGGAGGGATAGATTCATCACCCAAAGACTCCCTATGCTGTGGAATAAAATCCCGGTATATGTGAGGCAGAGCACCTCGCTGGCCTTGTTCAAGAGAAATCTTGACCAATGGATGGGAGATCGCAGATATACCCCAGGGATTACCTCAGTGTCACTGCTCAACAGAGGCACAGCAAAATAATGGGTATAGTTCCCCATACTAAAGGGGTGGCGTAAGCCACAAAACTATGGGCTAGGCTTGTAAATGCCCTCGGGCAGATAGCCTAGTATGAACCTATGAACCTATGAACCTATCTATCAGCCCATTAGCCTGATGAGCCTGCTCTGCAAGGCCATGGAATGTATCATCATATAACTTATAAAAAAAGACATTGGTAATCTCCAAACACTGGACCACAACTGTGTTGGGTTTGTAAAAGGCAGATCATGTCTCCTAAACCTGATAGACTTCACTGAAGCAGTCACCAGAACTGTAGACAAGGGTAAGGTGATTCACACAGCCTATGTAGATCTTGCCACGGCTTTCAACACCATCCCCCACTCTGGAATTATAGATAAACCCACTAAACTAGGTATAAATCGCTATGTCACAAGATGGGATGCCAACTGGCTAACTGACAGAACATACACTGTGAAAGTAGCAGACTCCAAGTATGACATTAGACCAGAGACAAGTGCATTACCACAGGGTACAGTCCTGGGTCCTGTCCTGTCTGGAATCTACTTCCCTGAAGTAAACTTTAGCATGGAAGGTCTGTGGCTAATGAAGTTTCCAGATGACTGCAAACTAGGAGCCATAATCAAAACTACTGAAGATGTGGACATCCTACAAAAGGGCCTCACTGAGACAGATGCCTGGTGTCAAAGCCATGGCTTCAAGCTCAATGCCAAAAAGAGTATTGTCATCTCCTTTGGTAAAAACTCTGTAGCCATGAACTACAACATAGGTGGTAGTATACTTAACACTGAAAGTGTAATAAGAGACCTTGGGTCACAGGTGGACAGTGGATACAACTGTGATAATCACATCCCCACAGTAGTCCGGAAATCCTTCTACGTGGCACACCTCATCACAAAAGGTGTCTCATGCAGGATAGAATAGGACATTGTTCCCCTCTACTCATCACTCACAAGATCCATAATAGAGTACAATGCCCCTTTTGCTATGTACCTCACAAGACATCAACAACAACTGGAAAGGCTGCAGAAATACCTCACAAATAGCATTAGTGGCCTGAAATACATGCCATACACAGACCGTCTGAAAATGCTCCAGATGTACTCTCTCACATATTGCCTACTCAGAGGTGATCTCTGCCTAACATACAAAGCTATGTCAAAGACAGAGCTGTTGGACATGCTCCACGTAAAACACTCACAATCCCTTAGATCTTCGGCCCAAAACCCAGAGTGAAATACAAAAAGAAGTGGTGCATCCATTTACCCTATGGATACCTACACCTTCAGGTTAGTGGCACAGCATGAGGCCTTGGAGACCATGCAAGTGCAACTACCATTGTGCAAAGCTGCTTATCAGATTGTAGCCTGCTACAGATCACCTACCTTGTCTCAGGAACCTCACTCAGTATACCTGAGAACAGTGGAAAATACAAATGTCTTATCAAACACCATTATATGAGGAGAGTACAACTACCAAAACACTGACTGGTAGAATTACTCGTGTACAACGTCCTTTGCCTAATGCTTCCTAGAGTTTAAAATCACAAATGCTCTGGAACAGCTGGTTACCACGCCCACTAGAGTTGACAACATACTGGACCTGATCATCACCAACATGGGGTACCAGTGTTCCACAACAGAGATAAACCCCTCGTCGGTAATATCAGATCATAAAGTAATCACACTGGACATCCACATCACACCCTCCCACAGTCAAAGAAACCACTGTGAAGAAAGTTTCTAAAGCAAACAGCACACTTCTCAAGACCAAAGTGGAAAGTTCAAAAGCACCCTTGCTATAGGATAATGCTATGCAATCTGCAGAATCATTTACAAGTGCATTCTATGAGCATCTACAGGGATGCATGTATTGAGACATGCCAAATAAAACCATGATGCACTTCTGCAAATATAGGAAACCAATCTGGTGGTTGTCACACATAAATGAGCTATACAACAGAAGTAGGGAACGAACATATGATAGAGCAAACTTCACATAAGGAAAGGCATCACTGATCATTATTAGGAAGAAACAATGATCGCTCATAAAATAATCCAAGGCCAGTTTCTAAAGACAAATTGCCAAGGAATGTAAGAATAACAGCCACAAAGCCTTCGTTAGCTATACCAAACAGTTAGGTGGAACTCTCAAAAATGCTGCCAGCTACTGCAAAATTGAAAAAAAAGATACACTGAACCAACTTACATTGCCCACATCCTGGTGGACAAGTTCAGTGCAAACTCATCCCTACATCACCCCCAAAAGGGCCTGTGTTCATCCCAGAAGAATGCAGAGCACCAGACTTCATGGACATGCAGGTAGAAACAGCCCTCTCCAAACCTAAGAACACAGCATCAATGGGACTGGATGGTGTCCCAGGCTGCGACTTACACCAGCCCCAAAAGGAACTACACCCTCACCTACTTTCACTGTCCAGACTCAACCTTACCACAGGCTATGTACCCAAGGAATGGCATACAGCAACAGTCATCCAGCTCCACAAAGGGATTGGTACAACAGAACCAGGAAACCATTGCCCTATAGGCCTACTCAGCCTGGTCTGCAAAGCTATGGAGCAAATTATCATGGAACCCATAAACAGAGACAATGGGGACCTCCAGACACTGGACTTTACCCAATTTGGCTTTGTTAAAGGTAGATCCTGTCTCCTAAACCTAGTTGACTTATTTGAAACAGTTACCAAGGACATAGATGGAGGTGAATGTAGTCCACACAGCCCACCTTGACCTCACTAAGGCCTTTCGACACCATTCCCCACTCTGGCATCATGGGCAAGCTTACCAGCTTGAATGTTACCAGTTATGTCACAGGATGGGTGGCCGACTGGCTCACAGATCAAACACACATGTTCAGAGTTGCAGGTGCCATGTCCGACTCTAAACCAGTCACAAATGGCATCCCACAGGTATTGGTCCTGGGATCCCACCTGTTCAGTAGATACTGCTCAGAGGTACAGGCAAGCACGGGAGGAGTATGGCTGAACAAGTTTGCAGATGACTGATAACTGTGGTCCATAATCGACTCCACGGCTGACACAGACATCCTACAGAAGGGTTATACACAGACAGATACCTGATGTCAAAACAATGCCCTCAAGCAGAATGCCAAAGAATGCATAGTCATCCCCTTTGAATAAAACAAAGTGCACACAAATTACCACATAGGTGGGAATCCAGTATGTATGGAGAATGTAATTATGGCCCTGGGGACACAGGTAGACAGTAAACTCTCCTTTGAGGATCACATTGCCAAAGTGTCTACAAATTCCTTCTAGGTAGCCCACCTAATGTCACCTAATGTAACCCACTTTGTCTAGTCTGATGATGTCACCATCCTACAAATATACCTGTGGAAAGAAGAGCTCCCAGTAATGTGTATAGCATATCGTGTAAATGTGTACTGTTCTAGTATCATTAAGTAGTTAGGTAGGGGTTTGAATCCTGCACTTGCCAACTGTGGGAGAGCGTGAGTATCTCCTTGTAGAGAAGCAATCTTTTTGGAGACAACTACAACACCTTAAAAGTGGTATACTTATCTTTGTCAAGTCTGATGATGCCACCATCCTACAAATATGCCTGTGGAAAAGAGAGCTCCCAGTAATGTGTATAGTGTGTCGTGTAAATGCGTACTGCTCTAGTATCATAAAGTAGTCAGGTAGGGGTTTGAATCCTGCACTTGGTGAGTGTGTATGTGCTCTCTGTGTGTGACACAGTTGGTGACTGTGTTGTGGGTTTTGCTTTTACTACTGTATGACATATCACAATGACAACAGTATGTGCATTGCATGTCAGGTAGCTGTGTGGCAAATTCATATAAGTACATGTGACCTCAATTATTTCAGAGGTGGGAACCCTGCTTTCTCCATGAACACATCTGTTATCTTTGCCAGAGTGTGTTGCTGCTTTCCAGACCTTAGGTCACATCTGTATGCTTGTGACAATCCCAGCCACTGCAGTGATCCCTGGCCTACGTCATCTGTGTCACGCACACTCATTAAGGTTTCTATTGAATAGTGTGAGTGAGGGTTTATGCCTGAGGTATATTTCAGACCAGTTAAAATGCAGCAAAGTCTGTCAATGATGGCTATTCATTATAGGTGTGCAACAACCTTTGTGGATATGCATGCAGACCCCTTATTGCTTATGTGATTCACCGAGGGATTTCAAAATACCTTTGGAAATGGGATTACCAAAGGAGAGATGATGTAACACTTGACTGTATGTACCCATCGGTACCTGTCAACATGTTGTGGGCTACTACCTATGTGCTACTGTGGGGATACTATGTTTTGTAAAGGTGGATGACCATGCTTTAGTTGGCTTATAGTTTTACAGCATGGGTTTGACAACAGGTATCTGTCCATAGATACCCTTGTGGAGGATGTGTGTGTCATCTAGAGAATGCATTATAGGCCACAGTATGCATTCCCAGACATGGATGGACATATCCCTACTGTGCTTGCTTGTACTTAAGTGAGCTATATGGCAATTAGGAGTGGTCCCAGGAATGGGTGCAGGTGAACACCACTGGTTACTGGCATGGTATAGTTCCTGAAGGGTACAAATGTTACTGTGTGTCCTACATCTGTCTGTCAGTTGTCAAGACATCATCTAATGATTGTTTATGGTCAGGTTGTGGAGGTTATGTATACTACCAGAATGCAAACCAATGACAGATAGTAACAGTATTACCCACAGCACAGTGTCAAACTATGTCATACACACATGTGTACCCAAGTTCCAAAATGTGTGTAGTACAATGCATATTGGCCAACAATAGAAACTATGGAGTGTTAGCACTCTGTAATACAGGGCATGTCACCCTGCCCATGTGTCCACTATGCATGTACATGCAGGCAGTGCACCTCCACCATGTTCACAAATGTACACCTGCAAACCTGTGCTGCACACATCCCACACGTACTGTCCACTCTCTAACACATGCTGCCAATACTACACACATCAGCCAAGTGGCACGTGGGCGGACAATACCCTATTGGGATTAACACTGGTGTAAACAATACTACATTGACAATCATAGCTTTAATGCATCATGGCTGCTCAGCTACACCTTCAAGGCTAACATTACACTTTACTGCTGACAACATGCTAACATTGCTATACTGCCATAAAGTCACCCTGTGTATCAGTGCCATGTTAGCCTGTTCCTGCATCAATGTTACAGATGACAGTAGTTGGCACAGGTTTCATCATATGCACAGGGTGTGTTGTTGGTTTGCCAGAGGCCTACATTGAGCCATACAATTGACATGTATGTGTGTGTGTGTGTGTGTGTGAAGGCCAAGAGTACTGGTATGGGCCAATGATGATGTAATGTGTGCGGGTATGTGTTAGCCCTAGGTGTCTGGTTTATGTGTGCATGTGTCTGCATGCACACAGTTCCACCATGTGGCTGCCATATACAGGGATTTGTGGGACAGCCACAGACTGTACCTGCCAGGCTTTAGAGATCACTGTCTCCAGCCACGGATATGGTACCTGTGCCTGGCAGGGGTGCTACTGACAGTATCAGGTACTGAGCCAGACTTGAGTACTATCCTCAGAGGTAGACATATGTACACTGGACCCAGGTCCCTGCTGGGACTGTCCAGAGCCGCGTGCATGTGGTCTTCTAGGATGGTCTATGGACAGCCCACCCCCAACATTGCTGTGGCTGGTACTGGCACTACGGGAGCAGCTGTGACTTGAGGGACATCCGCGGTGACTTCCATCTGCTGATGTTGCTTGCATACGTCCACATCGAAGTCTCACCCGTACCGCACTGTCCTGACACATGGATATGACATTGCAGAGGACATCTAATGTCTCACCCCAACGTCTATCCATGACCTCTGTGTAATTACGGATGGCACCTGCTAGGTCACGGATACTGTCAGTTAAAGCGGTGTTATGTGCCCTATGTGCCCTTAGTCCCTGTCTGGTGTACCGTTCCATACGTGCCTGTGTCTCCATGACAGCCTGGAACATGCGTGAGGTTGTAAGACCTGTGGCATGTCTGCCAGGGGCATGATGACCAGCAGTGCTCCGATGAGAACCCCTGGACATCTGCCTATGTGGTACCGTTCCAGACCTCTGGGTATGGCTGCTGTGTCCGGATGCATGTGCCATCGGTACCACACTGTCCTGGCCATTGCCGACTGTAGACTGTCCCTCAGCTAAGGGCATTGGTGATGAGGGATGTATTGGCAGTATGACTGTGTGTATGGATGGGGTGGACAGCTGTGTACTGTCGATTGGTGGCCCAATGACAGACCCTGGCAAACATGCCTGTGCCTCAACACACCTATCCTCATTATCCCTATTTGAGCCAGTGACATCAGGTTCCCTGCTGTAGTGAACCAGCCCAACCTCAGCATCTGTGAGAGGAAGACAGGAAACACACTGTACGACCTGTACATGATGTCAGAACACATGAACAAATGCACACATGCACACGTGCACATGTGCACACGTGCACATATGCACACATGCACACATGAACACATGCACACATGCACACATGAACTCATGCACACATGCACACATGCACATATGCACACATGAACACATGCACACATGCACACATGAACACATGAACACATGCACACATGCACACATGCACACATGCACACATGAACACATGCACACATGCACACATGCACACATGCACACATGAACACATGTACACATACACACATGCACACATGCACACAAATACACTCCTCACTAAAACAGAGACACACACACACACACACACACACACACACACACACACACACACACCACCAGCAATACAGAACATAACCAATAGTGGTTGGTGGTGGGGTACAGTATCACAAGACAAACAGTCATATCACATGTGCCAGCATGCAGGACATGTGTTGCTTAACAGCATGTAGTGCGAGTGTAGACAGTCCTTGTTAATAACAGTATACATGGCTTTGATGCATGTGTGTTGTTGTTCAGTGATTGTCCTCACCCTGGAATGCAATGCGTACATGGACAAAACATTGCTGTGCAAGTATTACAAGCTCTGCAATGTGCTGTGCACCATCACTCACAGGAATACATACCATGGCTGGATGTTTATCTGTGTGTCACATAGATATCCATTACTGATTAGAGCGTCTGTGTCTTTAGCAGATAATTGTGGACACCGGTTTAGCTCATGCATGCTATGTATACACACAGGATGAGTGGTGCATGTATACCTGATGGAATATCATTGCTCAGCATAGCCATTGTACAGTAGTTATGGTGAGTGTAGAACATATTGTGGACATGCCAGTGCCAGCCATGACATGGCATGCTACAACACAACTGCAACATTAAACATCACACATACCCAATGTGTGTCATGTGACCTATACACTCAATAGCATTACAAGACATATATCTGTCACTTTGTGCAAATGGTGATTGCTATGCATATTGTGTATAGGTGCATATGTTTGCACACACACAACATTTAGGTGTATAGCAATGAATGCTATGTGTAGTACTGTGGTTACTGTAACTGGATGGCGTGTTGTATCATGAGCCATCATCATGCAGCACCATGTAGTCACTCAAGGTTACTTATGTGTGCCAGACCGGCACCTATCATGCTGTACCTGAAACGCAGTACCATGGCTACATTCACCATTTTACAGCCAGTTGTTACATGTGTTTGTAAGGTTCCCAATAGAGAGCATTGCCTAACATGAATGTGTTGTGTGTTGTAGAGTGTCGCACTGCCCCATGATAGGTCTGTACCCCTCAGGTATATTATGTGTGCTGTGTGGATGACATTTGGGATACTGGCGTGTGACCTTACAGCATGTGTCTGAATACGCCATGTGTAGCATATTAACATGTACTGCATATGACGGAGTTGTGTATGTTGTGTGCATGTGTATCGACTGCCTATCCAATGTCCACTATAGTGTAGCCACAATTTTTTGGGATGCTCTGTCTATTGCATGTGTTTGAGGCAGCCACTCACATTACTGAGATGTGCATAGTCTCACAGCAAACATGCACAGCATGCATTATGCACAGGTGTGTTACATGTGTGCATGGTCTACACCTCACCTATGACATGCACATTTTATTAGCAATATTAAAGGTAGAACACACTCGCCAGCTTGGGTCTGCTGCCTTGCTGTCACACCAGAGGGAACTACAAGGATATGAAACAGTTTGTCAGTGACAACAACTGTGGCATTGCTACTGTGGGTTTGCAATCTTACAGTAGCACAATGGTTGACAGTCACAGGCCGACACATCATGTTCCAAATTATCAGTATTGAACAACACCAGGCTCCACATCTTCTAACTACACAGTACACATCTCACATATGCATGATCTAACAATTGAGGTAACAGTAGTCTACAGATATGCCATCTTACCTGCACGCTCCATGTGAACTTGCTGGGGGGCTCCGGCCTCCATGATGATGCATGTGTGCTGTTGTTGTTGGCCAGGAGCAGCTCCTCCACTCTGGTGAGGGGGGGATGGGTGGCAACCCCACCAGCTGTGGCAAGCTGTTGCCTACGGACATCAGATGCATGCTGCCAGACATGTCTAAGTAAATCACTGCAGTGATGTCGTACCTGATCATAAGTCCGGTTATGCATGCCTGTGTCATTTATCCTATGGACAACATCTTGTCACAGTACAGTCTGCTCATGCTGGTCCTGGCTGGTTCTTGAAAATAGCAGGGTGTACTGTTGGATGAGACAGTTGGTTAGTATCTCATCCTCTGCACGGCTATAGGCAGGATTGCGATGGTGGGACATGACCCTGGAAGACAATAAAACAATATGTGTGAGCAAGTCATGTGGCACACTTAACATTCTACAGTACAGATATCACTGAGCTGCCATAAATAGAAAACTATTGTCTGTCAGAGGATACACACTTTCAATACCACATATCAGTGCTCAACCCACAACTGCCTGACAGTGCCTGACATGCTCTATATATTAAAACATTTTCTGCACAGCAACAAAGAGAAACCACTATGTAAGACTATGCAACAGTACATGGCACACTGTATGCAACACAATGCACCACCTAGCCAAAGGAGGTATATATCCAGCTAATGCATAATGAAATATGTAATCCATTGCAATGATTGTAAAGTCCAGTTACAGTATTACCAGTATACCACACTAGTTGTTGATGGAAAACCCCTGCCTACAATATGTGCACATTCGTGGATATAGGAGGCATACTGCTGTACTAGACTATACATGTTGCTAGATACCCACTTATATCCTGTAACACACATATGACAGAGGGCATGTTACAGGCATACCCACACACACACATCAGACATACATACAGGACACAGAGGTATGGCAACCCAGATGAGCATTACATGTGTACCATACAGTACTGTGTGTCAGTACTTACAAACCCTTATGCCTGAGGTATGTAATCTGTGAGGACTACAGGGAACACACAAAACAGTGTTTCCAAGCAATGTGGACATACACCATACTGTGCTCTTTAGGTCTACAGCTTCAGGTAGCACTACAGTTCATACAGGGGTTTGATTCACCAGCAGTACCAATCAATGAGCATACATGTACTGCTTTATCCTCCAATGGCACACCCCAGTTAACACAAAGGGACTACATCAGACCGTATGCCATACTGCTTTTTCTGGCTAGCAATAGCATGCACATCTTTTGCTGGGATCAGAGCTAGGACACATAATACCATGACAGAAACAGTTTCCCATTAAGCTATCCCACATATACACAACTGTGACACATTCACCATCAAATTCACCATCACACTCAGTCAACCTCACATAGCAATTATTGCAACAAGTACATGTGGGTGTGTATTGGTTCATAGGTAGGTTATAGGCTATTGGCCCTAGGGTCTATAGAAGTCTAGCCAGACGGTACCTCGGCCTTTGACACCCAAGTAATTTAGTTTCATGTGTCCCTGTCAAGCAGAGCCACAGATGTGATTCCCGGGGTGTATTTCCTATCTCCCATCCAATCATCAAGACTATTCATGACAAGTGCTACTGAGGAGCTTTGTTTGCTATTGATAGGTAGCTTGTTCAAGAGTATGGGATGTCTCTAAGATAGGAATCTATCCCTCCAGCATGTTCTGTCTATTGAGATGACAAGGTTTAGGTCCCTAGAGCGTGTAGCTCATAGGGATTGTGATCTGTTTACATGGAGCATGTCCAACAGCTCTGAATTTGACATAGCTTTGTATGTTAGGCAGAGATCACCTCTGGGTTGCCGATATGCGACACAGTCTAGCTGTGGTTTTGTGAGACGGTCTGTATAGGGCACCTGTTTGAGGACATTATTACTCTTTGTGAGGTATGTCTGTGGCCTTTCCAGTTGCTGTAGATGTCTTGTGAGGTACATACCAGAAGGGGCATTGTACTCTATAATGGGTTTTGTGAGTGATGAGTAGAGGGGAACACTGACCTCTTTTTCCCTGGATGACACAGCTTCTGTGATGAGGTGTGCCATGTAGACAGATTACATGACTAGTGTGGCACTGTGACTATCACGGGTGAAACTAATGTCTACCTGTATCTCATGTTCTCTTATCACAGTTTCGGTGTTAAGTCGAGTACCACCTATGTGGTAGTTCATGGGTACAGAGTTTTTAGCAAAAGGGATGCCAATGAATTTCAGACATTGAGCTTGAGGCCATGGCTTTGTCACCATGCATCTGTCGCAGTAAATATGACTCTGACTCTCCCTCTCTCTCTCTCTCTCTCTCTCTACACACACACACACATATATATATATATATATATATATATATATATATATATATATATATATATATATGTATACACATACATATAAACATCCATTGGTGTACATATAGATATACATATAGGCACATATACAGTCCACCTTTCATGGTGGGAATATCAATTATGCAAAGTATGTGAGGTATACAGTTATGTAATGATATTGCACAGTCTTGTGCGAAATGCATTGAAGATGTTCTCAGCCCATGTGGCTTTAGCTGGCCTCACTGGCTGCAACACTGCAAACCTAACAAATCACACCCACAGCGTTTAACCACCACATGTCATATACCAGCACTGTATGCTGTCTTGTTTGCCACACACTACTACCTACATACAAATATGCACATAACAACCTTCACCAACATATGTATGACCTCCCTTCAGAAACAGTTGCAGTACGTCCCTTGCCCTATGCACATGTACAAATGCTAATATATCTGACACAGATATATCTCTCTGTATGTGTGTGCCATTCACACACAAGGTCCACACTGTTGTAAGTCCCTGGACCTCATGGCTGACCTGTTGGGCCTTGCTGCAACATGAATAGGTGTCACGTGTGAGCACACAGTAATATTAGAGGGTGTATAAATAGCTGCAAATGCTAGATTAGCATACTAGCCTTGTGCAGCAGTTGGCAATGCTAAGCTACACATTGATATGATTATCATGCATGTGTTACTCTGTCACATCCATGGTTATATAGCTGTATGCGCTACTCCCCCAAACAGCCATTGTCCACACTACTGTACAGATCACAGATGACATGGTTCAGATGTTTGACATTTAATGCTGAGCTACATATATCACAGTTATGTCCCACTGCACACAGCTACACACTGATTTGTCCATGGCAGTAGTTATGCAGGGCATCTGTGCATAGATACATACTGCTGCCACATATTGATGTTTCAAAGTATGTAGAGTAGTCTTCAAATACATCTTCTACATGCCAGTAAATACATATCTGTTACATACCTTTCCTTTGTATTTGTTCGTAGTTTTCAGTTTGCTGTATCTTTGGCTTTATTTTAATTTTTTTTTTTTTTTTTTTTTTATTTCTTAATTTTTTCCCCACTGGTGTGGGTGGTGGTGTGCATCTCTCTCTCTCTCTCTCTCTCTCTGTCTCTGTTTCTGTCTCTCTCTCTCTCTCTCAGTGTCTGCAATGGAATGATTGCATGTGTGGCCAGCAAGTACAGCCTGCTTTTATAGGTATCTGCACATGTGCATGTGATGGCCTCTGCACCAATTGGTGGCCACCATTTGGTAATTGCATGCAGCCTGCTGTGTGGTAATTGCAGTACTCACTGTCATAGCAACCCAATGCTATAAATTGCTATGTCAGGTAGGCATAGCCCTTTCAGCTTTCCAAAGTGGGGCCCATGCTTGTTTGCTGTGGACACCGTTGTGTAAGTCAGAAGGTTGGTATAGTTCTTATAACTGAAGCTAGGGGTGTAGCCAGTGATTTAAATGTTGTACTCAGACCTGAATGTTGCCACTTCCACTACACAGTTGTCAGTGTAGAATTGTACTCACTCCTACAAATGCTAACACAAGATACATGGGTGTATGTAGTTTCTTTTCTACTTATACAATTAACTGCCATACAAAAGTAGTTATTGAGATGTATTCATTTGGCACATGAACTGTTTGTGAACTGCTATACTGTGAATATTACTTTACTCACTTTTGAACCGTTTGTGCTTTTTTAGTGTTGACATTAGCACAGGCTGCTCAAAAAAATTGGACAAATGTCAGTACTGAGTATGCCTACCTACATCCTTGGTAGACCCTGAACACACAGGTTTATTGTACATTTGGGTAGGGGTGCAGAAGGACAGAGAGCATTATGTATTGATGTGTGAACTTTATCTTGCTGGACTTAAAGGGTTGCTGTGTACCTGTTAGTTTACCAAGGCAAGTAGTCTGTCTGCATAGCTCCCAACTGTGGACCTATCCAGATGGTAGCCAGAGGTTAGCCTGTTATTCTTTGTCTGTGCACCATACCGGTCTTTTCAGCCCTGGAACAATGGCATTGTCACATTTGGTTGCTACCAGTACATGGCTACATCCCTTGGTATTTCAGTGTTGTACTCCTACATAAGGGTATGCTTCTGGAACTCCTTCCAAAGCTATTTGCACAGTGTGTAACAGCAGAATAACTGATATGCCTGTGTGTTTCTGCCTCTGCCAGGCCTCTCAAACACTCAGGTACATATTTGAACAGACTCAGGGAAAAGTAGGCAGAAATGAGGTACACATTTACAATATTAGAGACATTAAGTTGAGACTTTGAGAGAACCAGAGCATATGGATTAATGCACATTTCCTGATGTACAAGCGGTGTCTAACTCTTACTTATTGTCATTATTCATTAAGTGTAATTCACCTCCTTTCTGCCTAACATCAGTAGCTTTCAGAGGGATTCTGCTGGACACAGCTAAAACCTGTCTCAAAATCAGGGACATGCCTGAAAATTAGTCACAGTTGGGAAGTATGGCCTCTGCTCTAATCAGATATGCTACTGTTTGTCCTGCTATGATACTGTGTGGGGGTTGTAAAGTGCTGCTGTAACATTATTTCCTGCTAGAATGCCTGGTTCTCTTTTAACAGTCATGTAATGCAATTCCACAAAAACTGCTTATAAAGATCCACAGAACAGGATTTGTGTTATGGCATTCCTATTTGTCCTTCACATTCACTCATTCTAATGCATGATATATTGATTTCAGCAACAATTTGTTGTATGTTTACCATGGTTCAGTGGTACTTCATGCAGTCTAGTGTGTACAAGGTCCGGGGTTCGAAACTGACAGAGGTATTTTATTTTGCTGCTGAGCAGAACAAGGGCCATGACATACAGACTGACTAAGGCACTTTTAAGCAGTTGTATGCGGGTTTGCGCAATGCTTAGCTAAGTGCACACAAGTGCACACAGGCGCACACTCGCACAAACCCGCTAACTACTGCTTAAAAGTGCTTACTCCCTCTAACCCCCGCGCTCATTTCTTTGAAAGAAAAGAAAATGGGGAGATAGGAAAGTGGTGAAAACAGGGTACAAAGAGGGAAAGACACTGGGGAAAACAGCTCAGGATGTGCATGACTGGTGTAGGGAAGGCCCATAGCTGCCCATTTCTTTAACAGCAACAGCTGTGCAGATGCAATAAATTTGGAGGGAAATATGAAACCTTCAACCCCTGTGAGAGGGGTGAGGACAACAAAGTATGTTGTACTGCCAATTAAATATCAGTTTATGTGCCCAGCAGACATGTGTGCAAAATGGGCAGCTATGTATGGGGCATAATTTTTTGGGGGGAGCAGAATGCCCTTTGTTTTTTTTTCAGGTGAGAGTGGAATGTGGGGTAGGGGAAGTAGGTATATTTGGGGAGGTAGGTTGGGGGAGGTAAACAGACAAGACAAACAAGACATATACAGGGGCGGAATATGACACATGTGGCGGGTTAACACCATTGACGGGGAAGGATGTTTGGAAATTGCAAGCCCATGAGCCCACAGATGGCAACAGTGGAACTGAGATCCCCACCCATGGGCAGTCACCACTGCACCTTCACAGCCCAGAGGGTGGCTGTGCTGGGGGCTGCATAGGTGAGGCAGGCTCACCCGTGAGTTGCATCACTTGTGCCTAAAGCTGGCGTAGGGGATCAGTGATAGAATGTTTCATCTCCCTACGCAACTCAGCCCGGACCATTCGGAGGGTGATACGTGGTCCTCCTCCACCCACGCTTGCACAGGGGGATGAGCCCCATCCCCTGCAGTGCTTCCACCCAAAGGTGGCACAAGGCCAATGGAGGAGGAGATCCCAGGCTGGGCACCGGACCTGCTGGTGCCAGGTGCCATCGTCAGCTGAGGTGGGACAGGTGGGTCCGCTGGGACTGGCCCTCCCATACGTTCTATGTTTAGGAGGATTTAATGAAAATATGGGTTAGTAACAGTCAACAGCATTCCCAATTAGTTATAACAGCATGCAGAAGTGTTCCCATTAACCCAACACACCAGAGTTCCAACAGTTGAACAGCAGGCATGACACATGCATATATGTGACAACAGTGGACATTACAACAGCATGCAGGTTTAATTGATGGCAACAGGCCACCAATATTGTGGTATTTGAACAGGACACATGCATCAAATTAAATGCAGATATTTATAAACCAATAGGACATATGTCCCAACAAATGTTTTGAGATTAGACATACCGATTGAGGTGTGGAATTGCATTTTTTATGCACATACAGTAGGGTGGAATATTATAGCTCCATTAACAACTTATATATCCTTCTAGTTTACACTATATTCCTATTGACTCCAGTTATATGTCCCCTACATGTATTATTACACTACACATTTGTCCTTAGATCGTGAAATGGGTTTTGCTAGATCTTTATATACATGGGCTGTATCTGACATACAAACTGTCCAGGATGCAGATGTTACTGCTACATATTTTGTGAGTTGCTCACACACACACTACTGCTGAGATGGTACACTGACAGCTCTACTTTCATATACTTATCTAGATATGTGTAGGTGAAATTATCAGTTATATGTTAACAGCTCCCTACATTTCTGCCAGCACAATGACATTTCTGGGGAACACAATACCAAGCTACTCATGTGCCAGATTAACCTGCACATGATGGGCATGAACCAACAGTTGAGGACTGTGAATATGCTTAAAAGCTACTGGCATTCCCTTCATCCACTTTATATGGGCCTAACCAACTGTGTGTTAACAGCGCTTAATACAACAGTACTATTTCTATAATGTAAGAATACAACAACATATCAAAGAAAATGACACAGACACACTCCAGGAATTATACCTTTATTAAAGACTTAAAACACTTTTCTAGAGGCTCTCTAATTTATTTTATAGGACAGTACATGCAGAATAATTATTAGAGAATTATTATACCTTTATTTATTGTGTTTAAACACATTTTTCAGGCTCTCTCATTTATTTTACATAACAGTACATGCAGAATACTTACTAACCTGCCTGGTGGCACAGCATTAGCAGCCTATCTGCATAGGCTTGCTGATTTGCAGCACAGACACCTGCAGCTGTGAAGTAAATGAAGTGATATTGAGACATACCTATCCATAGTATACACTAGAATAGCAATTCTTACATACTTAATTCCATGACTACTTATTCAGTAGTGGGGTATTTGGCATCCCACAGGCCTCCTGTATCCACTGGTCCAGTTGATCTGCCTTGCATCTTCTCAGGTCTGCATGGTGGTGTCTGACCTGCTCACCAGTCCGAGGGACACCTGTGGCACTGGTGAGTTCATGAGCTAGACCGTCCTAGGCTTCCACTTTGTATTGGGTGCCCTGGTACTGGCCCTGCAGGAGTCTATCCTCATGATGGTGGACAAGGAGCCAAACCATAACTTTTGACTCCTCAATGCCCCAACGTTGCGCTCGAAAATGAGAGCCCTCTCCAGTACCGGCCATTGCTGCCTGCAGATGGGAGCTGCATCCAGTTATGGATAGTATTCCCGCCTATGGAGCTTAAATATGCATCATTTCCCGCACTTATTTGTGATTGGCCAGTTTTGAAAAAAATGCAACTGAAGGTACACCTGCTTAGCAATGGGTAAACTTAAATTGATATGTATGTGTGTGTGTTGAAAGTGCATACTTATGTAAAGATGTCATGGCTTAGTGGTTCAGTACTGTGATTATGGTGCACAGTATCCCAGGTTCGAGGCCTGTCATTGCTTTTTATTTCACTACTGGCCAGACCAGCTAGGAGATGTGGCTATGTTTTACTGACTTTGCTCGACTTTTCCCGATGTTGCTCTACGCTGCTCTACATTGCTCTATGTTGCCTGATGTTGCTCTACGTTTCCCAATGTTGCTCTACGTTGCTCTATGTTGACCGACGTTGCGCTGGTTAGCGCAGTGTGCAGCTACGCACACACATGTTATCTTTGCGCTAAATGGCACGATGCGCAGCTCTGCGCAAAGCTATTGCACTAGTTAAAGCACTGCTAAGCTATGAGCAATTACACTGAAGAGCTGTGCAAAGCTATTGCGCTAGTTAAAGCATTGCTAAGCTATGAGCAATTATACTGAAATGTGCTTAATACTGGTAAACTTTGCTTAGCAGTGCTTCACTTTGCTTAAGATACATTACTTCTGCATTCATCAGTATGCATAACAATTTCTCTTTCTGTGATATATATATATATATATATATATATATATATATATATATATATATATATATATATATATAGATATATAAAATTCGTTAACTACTGCATAGGCCATTTCAATGCTTTTTACTAAAATTTCATTGGTAAATGGAAGGAATTCTTTTCATATACGGATTTCCAATAGAAAATAAAAAGGGGAGTGGTGGGTCTCGAACCGGGAATGCTATGGCTATTTCGCTTAATTTGCATATACGTTTCTTATTATCCTCTTCGATGTCTTACTGCTAACTGTAGCTAAGCAATGGGCAAACACGCGCAAACACGTGCAAATACGGGCAGCTATATCGGGAATGATAAAAAAAAGAATAAAAGTTTTACATTTTATTATTGTACTGGGGTTTAGAATGTGGGGGAGTGTAGTGTTGGGTATGTACACATTTGAGCGGACTCGCTCATGTCAGTTGACATTTCCCTATTGTGATACTTGCATGTGCGTGGATTTTTGGACTGCTCGGCAGTCCAACACGCCCCCTACACTCGTGCATGTTCCCTCATTAATATGCATGGCACGCTGCCATCTTATTCTTACACTGGCGTTTCCGTATAAGCCTCCTCTACTCTTACACGGAGGATTCGTGAATCCTGGGGACTGTGTTTATATAGTTCTCCTGTCCTTTATATCATAACATAATTTTTTAAATTACTAGCTATCTTGTACACAAAAGTTAGCTTTGGTCCTCCTATGTCTTTAAAAGTAGGAATATAGTATAATATGTGCCAGTGTGTTTTAATAATATCCTGTATTTGATGAGTATGAACATTGTAGGCTAAAACACACCTGAATAAATATATGTTTGTGTCCGTAATTTTACATTATTTAGTGAAGTAATGTGATTATCAGAAAATACGTGTTTGATTTTATCAATGCTATCTTGCTATATCTGTGTTACTATATTTATTATATTATGCTCCTTATAACATCTTTAAAAAAAATCACTGACCATGTTATTAAATTGTATTCAGTCTAGCCACATGTGTAAACTGATTTTTCACTATAGTTTTAAAAAACATGAGGAGGGTACTTCTTGTGCAGATGCATACTTTTCCTGATGTCTTTCTTAAATAATGTAGTTTCAATTTTACACCCCTAAACAATCCTTAATATCTAAAAAATCTATTTGTGTATAATGTATGGTTTGTTTAAACCATAAAAATTCAGTAGTTGAGTTTAAGTCAGAAAATGCAGAAAGAGTATCATTCCATATTAAAAACAATTCATCCAGGAAATGCTTATAAAACAAAATATCATTAAGAAAGCTATTATTCATTTCAGGAAAAATAAAATTGAGTTCTCATTTATTCACAACCAAATTTGCATAGCTATTAGCTACTAGCTATTAATTGTTTTAGCTACTACCATTTTAAATCCTGTGTATTCTGCATGTAATCTCATGAATTCTACGAATGTGAACACTAATACATACATTATACACAAATAGATTTTTTAGATATTAGATTGTTTAAGGGAACCACTGGTAAATCTGAAACTAGATTATTTAAGAAAAACATCAGGAAAAATACTATCTGCACAAGAATAGTATGTACCCTCCTCATGTTTCTTAAAAATATAGTGAAAAATCAGTTTACACGTGACTAGACTGAATACAAGAAAAGAAAACATGGACATATAATTTAATAACATGGCCAATGACTTTTTAGAAGAGGTTATAAGAACATAATATAATGAATATAGTAACACAGATACAGCAAGATAGCACTGATGCAATTAAAGCTATATTTTCTGATAATCAAATTACTTCACTATGGAATAATGATAAAGTTAAGGACACAAAAGAGCTTTATTCGGGTGTGTTTTACACTATGGTGTTCATACTCAGCAAATACAGGATATTAAAAAACACTGGTACATGTTACAATATATTCCTTATTGTAGACATAGGAATAGATAAACTAACGTTTGCATATAAAAAATCTAGTAATTTGAAAAAATATTCTATGTTAAAAGGAACACGAGAAGTGTATAAACACAGTATCTATATCTAAGTATGAAACCAGAAAATGTAACACTTGCCAGTTCTGTAGGTATGTCTTCACAGAAACAATCTTTAAGCATCCAGTTAGTTTAAAAGCATTCCATCTTAGATACCAATGGACGTGTAATACTAAAAGCATAATATACATGACAAAATGCCTGAACTGTAGCTCCTTCTATATAGGTGAAACACATAGAAAGTTAAAAGAGAGAATTAGTCAGCATATATTTGACATAAGCAGGAAGCTAGACACAAATGCATTATACAGGCGTATTAAACAGGCACATCTCACAAATTTTGCTTTTTTATTTTACAAAATATACAGGAAAGCTTAATAGGTGGTGACCTGAAGAACCACACAGAAATTATTGAAAATAAGTGGCTAATACATTTTAAAGCACACTGTCTACCTGGTCTTAATGAAAGTGTGATAATAAAGCCAGTTCTGAAAGATAAGCAAAATAAAATGGTACTTACGTATTATCACAACCAGATTTTTCACCAGGCATGATTTGCATTGCTGTCGGAAAATGAATGTATTTCGTATTGAACATGAGTGTGTAATCTCTTAAATACTACTATAGGGCATTGTTTAGGCAGCAGGAGCAGGAATAAGGGCAGAATTCCTCTTCAACTTTAGTGTCCTTTACTGACGTAACAATGTACTATAAAATGAGCATGTGGCTTTCTCTACTACTGTGCAGAGACATTGTAATGTTGGTTTCTTCATTTGTGGATGTTTTTCTTTCAGCTTGCTCCAATTTCGACTTTCTGTTGTTGTTTTTTTTTTTTTTTCACTTTGAAAACGTGACTGTTTTTAATACTGTTCTCCTTGCAGTCATTATCCAAGGCAGGCGTGCATGTACATGACAGTTACATAAAAACAGTGTGAGTACATGTGTCTGTGTATGTGTATGTATGTATTTTTTATATATTTGCTATCTGGCAGTTAGTGCAGATGGTTAACGCTCCAAAGTTGTAATGAAGTGCTTCCTGTAAGCTCAACATAGATGGTTTGATTGCTTTCACGTCTGTTTGGACGAAATGTGACTGAGCAGGTTACTTCTTCAGACAATGCTACCTGAATGACTCTACAGTCCATGACAACAAAACATTTAATAAGGGGGCATTGTAAAAAATTTGCTAAGCTGAAAACACTGCATATAGTTATATTTGGTGGCATGTGTATGAAGGGGTCGGAGAACGGCCACTGTCGGTCATGAAAATCTGGTTGCAATAACACATAAGTACCAATAAAATTAAATAATTTTGATGCACAGATAGATATAAAAGTTTTTAAAAGTTCTAGTATATGTTTTTTATTTCATGTTATATGCAGATTTTTGTATTTTTAAGTAATCCTAGTACATGAAAAGTATTTATTTATGCATTAGCACTTCTTTGTGTGTTACTTTTTTAAAGGTGTAGTCACATGATATTTTCCTTTTTGTATTTGAATCATGTGTTTTAAATCAGCTGATTATTTGCCTGAATAAGCTTGTATTGGTGACAGTCTAGTACTAGCAGGCATTAATAAATTTCCTGCTATTTAAGCATCAAGTGTTGTGGTGCTGGTTTACTTTGCATTTTGTTTTATTTCATCTGATTTCTTAGTACACCGGATTTATCTACATGGCAGAATTATTTTATATTTGTGGTTTTAATTTTAGCAAACAGGTACTGCAGGCATTTATTTGAATTCCTGTGGAGAATGTATAAATATGGAAACTGTAAACAATTATTCGACATTTTATTGTAAAGAAATAATAGCTATCGACACATAAATGATAACATATGTTTAAGAAGTCAGACAGGCATTCCTTTTTGTCTTAAATAAACATGACTATTTACTTTCTTAGGAGTAATGAATCAAAAAGTTATGTATGATAATTACCATGTTGATAATGCACCCCTTAGAATCGATCAGGGATTTGGGTATACACATAGACAGTAGCCTCACCTTCGACCACCATGCGGCCACAGTTGTGAGAAAATCCTTTTATGTTGTGCAACTTATAAATAAAAGCATGACACTTGGGTCCAAAGAGGTCATTATCTCACTGTAGTCAGGCCTTTATTAGACCAATCATAGAGTACAATGTTCCCTTTGGTATGCACATGACCAAGTATATGCAGCAACTAGAGTGACCGCAGAGGTTCCTTATAAAAGGAATACAAGGCATAAGAAAACTACCTTATACAGAGCACTTTAAAGCCCTTTCCTCCATGCAGTCTCCTATAGATTGCTGAGGGGTGATCTATGCCTGGCTTACAAGACATCTCAAACCCCATATGTATGAATTTCCTCCATATTTGTAAGTCCAAGAGTACCAGAAATAAAATGTCTATGGACTTGAATTTTGTCTGTGACTTAAACAGGACATGCTGAAGAGACAGATATGCATCCCAGACACTGCCACCCTATGGAATAGGCTTCACATCCATGTGAAACTAGAATCTTCTATTACCCAATTTAAGTGCAACCTAGACCAGCCAATGGGAAATAGTAAATTTGCACTAGGCCTGGCACCCATGTTCCTTATGGACAGAGGTAGCATATAAATGCCTGACCCTCAATGCATTTGGGTACAGTACCTCATTATTCTTTCTGGAAAACTTGCCTAGGCTTAGAAAGCCCCCTCCCCCTGGGCATTAGCCTAGTAAAAATCTATGAGTCTATGAATCTATGAGTTTTCATTATGATGTATAGCAGAGCAGAAGGCAATAATGAGATTATATAATGGAAAATGACAAAGCATGCAGTCTTCTGCAGCGTAGGTACTACAGGTGTCAGTGGTGCACAAGGACAATGGCTCTATGAGATGATGTCATATTTACATCTACAAAGGTCATAATTAAGGATATTATAACCATTATTAAATAAATTAACAACATGGGTCTCAAAACCACAGTTATAAGGCCAGCCATTACCACATCAGATTAATTATTCCCATGAGCTAATTGTCATAGCAGCTACTAATCAGTTATATATAACCATCTGTCTGACATATATGGGACAGGTGTATCTCTAAATTCAGGAATGTGCAGAATAGTGACACCTACTATAAGGATCCATGGGCTGCCTTCACACCTCGGCAACTCTCCTTTGAAGCTCCTCCACATTGGTCCAATGCAGGTCATCATAGTGGTGGTGAACCTGCACTCCAATGCAGTAGATCACGGTCCATTTTGGGGCTCCATCAAGATCTGCCTCCATACATCTATCATGGTGAAGTTCCTGGGGCTGGCTCTCATTCGTTGTTCCTATTAGGTGTAAACAGTCAACATCTGGGTCATTTCCTTGACAGTCCAGTTGGGTGCAAGGGCATGTCTCAACCTCCTCAAAACACCCATCATGATCCACAGATGGAAATAAGTCTGAAAAAAAACAAACAAACACTGAGAAATGCTTACTGAGGTACCACTCATTTTGCATTAGCAATGGTCTGATCTGTAAATGTATCAAAATCAATATTTGAAAGTGGTGTGTATGTCATGTTATCAGATTACTGTCAGATAATGGGCACACTCCATACTTGGTTTCATTTATCAATACCGATTTTGTGTTTACACCTTACTACTGAGTGTTATGATGCATATCAAATTTACTTGAAGGACAGCAAATGGGATTCCAAAACCTGAATTTTAACAAGCCTCAGTAAATATGTATGGCCCAAATGGTACTTAAAGGTGGGTGTACATTAGCTAAATTTTGATTATGTGATTTGAAGTGAGCGGTACATTTGCAATTAGTAGCATTTTTGATAATTATTAAATCTGTTCAAGTCAGTCATTTTCAAAGGTACCAGGTTTAAATTTGTTTTTACCTAAAATTTTATCTTTAACAGAAGTTTTTCTAAGTTACTGCAGTGATTTTTGAAATTTATGCATAAACGTAATTGTTTTAAATAATTGATTTCAGTCCCATATGCTGTTATATAGACAGATTTATATTGCAAATGTTAGCAGTATATGAAGACAGATTTATGGATAATCTGCGATTCTTACAGGTATTTCCTTGCAGTCTGTGGTGTAACTAAGGAACCCTACAGATTCCGATATTATCCATATGTACCATTATGTTGATATTACAGATATTTCTAAACTCATGTTTCCTAACAAAACTGATAAAAACATGTGTTGTTGCTGTTATGGATATTTCTTCAGTGATGTTTCTTAACAAATGTGACATCACTACTAGCTCAGTATACTAAGGCTCTGTATGCTCTGTGGTCTATCTACAGATGTGAGGTTTTCCGATGCTTTCCATAAGTTTTTCAATTATTACATGTTGTAGTATTGTCATGTAAAATGCATGCAGACTCCTGTGGTATAATGTTGTTGTCCTCAAACCAAGACTGAACACATATATGTAGTGTGCAGGGTTCTAATCCCACTCATGATCTCTAGAGATATTGCAAGTTATATTGATTTTTACAAATGTTGGGTATGAAGACATTGTTTCTTTTAATATGTCATGTTAGTATCTGTGAGCCAGAGTTATACTGACCATTGCATTGCACAGGACTGCGTACTGTTTATATTGACATATGCTGTCCACAGACTCAGCTGTATAAATGAGCTTGTATAGAACATTTATCATGTGTATAGCTCTGTCTATCAGATGGCTAACTGTCCTTTGGGATAAAAACCTCTCTCCCCAGAAAAAATGATAACTGAGGCTGTTTTGTCACATGTATTGAGACTCCTAGGTCATTCTGCTGATACAGTTTGCAGACATGAAATCTGGACTGACCTCACCATCATGATAAATGCAGTTGTAGGCCACAACCAATCCTGTCATGCCTATAGACAATGATGCTCGGACATGATGCTTCATACAATGAACAGGTTGAGACCTTACAAGAGACTGAGGGATGCCACCTATGATGGACCACCATTGCACCCCTGATGACATCACAATATTTCTGGCCTTACTGCATACAGCAAGATGGAAGTGATGCATACCACAGGGTGGGATTGAAGCTGGAGTTCCAGGCCGAACATGTATGTCTTTCTTTCCATTACATGGCTGGGTACAGAGACAATCACTTTATATTGATGTAACATGCATGTTGTTTTTGTTTTACAGCAACAGAGATGAGCCATGCATACACATCCACACAGGGTGAGGATAATGAATGTAAGTCTAATGACGTAGTCTTACAACTGAAGTACAGTCAGAGCAATCCAAACAACATATGTAATGCTGTTTGCATTAATATTCACAGGTCCATCTACTTCGGGACTAAACCAGGGAATAGCAAGTGGCTGTCTCCGTATTGCTACTGTGACTGCTACCAGCTATTGCCCAAGCCTAATTTCATGGCACTGCTGTTTACTGTCATATTACTTCTCTAACATTGTACACTGCAGGTACATCCAGAGGGGGCTCAAGTTGTGCAGGCGCAAGTTCACACAAGCCAGGTATGTTACAGCAAAATTGTCATAGCCTGTATCAATGTGTAGAACACATGTGATATGTGATCTTTATGTCAGTATTTGTCAACAGAGGCGCATCTGATGTGCAGTTGCAACATCCATCACATGAGTATCTGCAGCCCCTGTTACTGTATTGTATACAAGTTGAAGTCAGTATTGATATTGATAAAGCCATGACTGTATTGGCTTTCTATTTACTTTCCCAGTGTAGGAAGCACAGCACAGCCCACAACCTTTCAACAGCAGGAGCCTGTCAGTAGTATGCTGTTAACTATATTTCATACCAGTCACTGCTGTTAATCCTGTCTTCTTCCCATTCCTAGGCCAGTCTGCATCAATCTCATCAAGTGCACATATGGGTGGTATGTGTATGTCAAGCCTTCTGTATGTTTTAACTGTGTTCATATGATTATAATGGTAGCAGTGGTGTGATCACTAAAGCTGTTTTTACATATAATAGCTGAAGTTCATCCCTTCAACAGCACCATCTCCCCATGAGGGGTTGTCAGATGTGTGTGTGTGTGTGTGTGTGTGTGTGTGTGTGTGTGTGTGTGTGTGTGTGTGTGTGTGTGTGTGTGTGTGTGTGTATGTGTGTGTGTGCTTGTATTCCTCACATATGTCATGTATGTTGGCCATGTAACAAAATTATATACTCCATGTATGTAAATTCTGTGAAAAGTACATACAGTAGACTTCATGTAAAGTCCAAATGTCTCTTATGCTATCCATCATGTGATGTAAGCACATTGTCCTAATCTGTGTCTTTGTATCTTGCAGCACATCAGCTATCTGTATCATCTACTGGCCCATACTCCATTCGTGAAGTGGCTTTAGATGTGTCTCAAAATGGTATTATGGCTTCTGGCACACAGAACCTTGACATGTTGGGAGACTCCATCCAAGATGTTAATTGTGATGTTGTTGCAGCTATAGCCTCAGATGTACAGATCAACCTGTCTAGACATTTGGAGGATGATGGCACATTGGATGTTGAAGACTGTGAGTCCATTGAATGACAGACTCCAGTTGAGACCACTGCTGATAGCAGTTCCATACAACAACCTAAAACAGGTTATCATGGTAGACATAGACAAGCAGATGTTGTGCATGGCCTGGTGTCAGAGGGTATCTGCCTTCTGCTGCAGGCAAATGAATGGTCACAGCAACAGTATTGGTAAGACATCCATGCACTTGCATGTGCCACAGACCATTTGGCATGCCATCTAGGTGTGACAAATGAATTACAAGACTGCAGACATGATGAGATAATGGCTGAATTTGTCACTCAGAACAAGAGTTTGCTAGCTGTGGCAAAGTTGGTAGAAACCCTGGCCTTTACAGTATTTCAGCAGTGCTGTAATACCAGCAGGATTCTGCATGCCCTAACTGTGCTCAGTAGATTGCAATATCGAAGAGGCAGGCCACTTGTATGTAGGACCACCATTGGCCATTGACCATCAGTGTCGATCGTCTAACATGCACAGAGATCCACTGCTGTCCCATCTGCTATGGTCCTGCCAGTCACAACAAGCCCTTCAATTCACAGCCATGCTCCTTCACCTCAACATGGTGGTGTTACCCCATCAGTCTCCTCTGTGGATCAATCAGGACAATGTGTTTCTGTACATGGTCAGTGCAGAGCCGACCAGGGTGTGAGACGTCAGTGAGGTCACCCTAGACTGTATATGAGTGTGTCCACAGTGTTATAAACATAGATGAGTCATGTTATTGAATTACCACTTTACTTTGATATATTTTATGTGGCTATTAAATATTCTGCATTATAGATTCATAGACTGTTATCAAGCTAATATAGAAACCACACAAACGAGCACAAATATAATAAAAACAACAGCGAGTATCCACAAACACTGATTTAATAGTTCTCTAGCACTTCAGAAAAGCCGTCAAGGAGTACATAAAACACAAAAACAGCTCCCTTACTTAAATACCCACAAATATGAATCAATTAACCAATTAAAGCAATTAAATGAAATCAAGTCAACAGCTTCCAGTTACACTCTAAATTAAGTCCCATAGGAGACATAGTATTAAATTTTAAGATAAAAACACTCTCCATATATAACAATTTTCTTTTATATACAATACCAGAACAAATGCCCTTAGGAATCATTTCTAACACAGTTGCTTTCAAACCTTCTGGGTTTGAATGATGAAATTCCATAAAATGTTCATTAAGGGACTACCCATTTTTTTATTCCTAATATTTCTAACATGTTCCTGTAGTCTATGTTTCAATTTCCTCTTGCTTTCTCCTATATAAGTAAGAGCACAGGAGCACTGCAAAGCATAAATGCTTCCTTCTGACTCACAGTTGAAAACCTGACCATTAATACGTACAAAAGTTCCAGTAATATAACTGCATATATTACAATGACCACAAGGGTGGGTACCTGTAGATGTAATACTTAAAGAAACAGAATTTGATACAGGCAACACAAAATAATTATGGACTAAAATATCTCTCAAATTTCTACCTTTTTTATATACTATACCCAATAATGGATAACAAATATGAACCAAATCTGTATTTAAACAAATATTTCCAATAATATTTCACCAACTTTATCAAAATGGGACTAAACACTCCATGGGTAGAAACAAAATATGTTTTTCTATTATCATTATTTACATTGTGAAAATTACCTACATGATTATCGTCTTTGATAAAATACTCATTATGCCTACAGGAAGGGATGTGCACCATTAATAACTTTGTTCACAGATGCTTGTACTTTGTCTTTCTCATAATATCAAACACATCCTATTTAATCTATTCTATTAAAATCCCTGTCATTATTACATAGTGTCCTCAATCTGAGACCCTCACTATAAGGGAGAGAAGAAATAGTATGTGGTGGATGGCAACTAGTGCCAAACAAATATTTACCACCATCTTCAAACTTCCTGTGAACAGATTTAAGTAACTTATTGTCATCATTAACAAATAAATTGATGCCTAAAAATGTTAATTTTCTACCTACCTGCAAACCATTAAAAAATGTATTATTGTGTAGTCATTTGAATAATAACTTTACTTCACCTCAACATGGTGTTGTCATCCCATCAGTCTTCTCTGTGGATCAATCAGGGCAATTGTTTCTGTACATGGTTGGTGCAGAGCTGACCATGGTGTGAGATGTTAGTGAGGTCACACTAGACTGTATGTGAGTGTGTCCACCATGTTATAAACGTAGCTGAGTCATGTTATTGAATTACCACTTTACTTTGATATATTTTGTGTGGTTATTAAATATTCTGCATTATAGAGTCATAGATTGTTATCAGGCTAATGACTGGAGGGGGGTTTCTAAGGCTAGCCAAGTTTTTCTAAAAGAATAATGATGTCCTGTATCCAAACAGGACAATGAGGGCCAGTCATTTCTAAGCTACATCTGTCCATAAGGGACTTGGATGACATGCCCAGTGTACATTTCCTATTCTGCATCCACTGGTCTATGTTATGCTTAAATTGGATAATAGACAAACTCAGCTCCATGTACAAAATTTAGTTCCCTAGACCTTGCTTTACTGATACTCTTTGACTCATGAATATGTAGGAGATGCATAAGTGTGGGGTTTGCAGATGCCTTGTAAGCCAGACATAGATCAACCCCCAGGGCAGTCTATAGGGGACTGAGTAGAGGAAAGGGCATCAGGGCACTCTGCAAAAGGCAGGTGTGTTACACCTTGCATTCTTTTTGTAAGGAACCTTTGAGGTTGCTCTATTTGCTGCGTATGCCTGGTCAGGTACTTACGAAAGGGAGCATCATACTGCATGATTGGTCTAATAAGGCAGGGTACAGTGGGATAATAATCTCTTTGAACCTAGATGAAATCTCCATACTTACAAGTTGAGCAACATAAAAAAGATTTCCTCACCACTGTGACCACATGATGGTTGAAAGTAAGGCTACTGTCTACGTGCATACCCAGATCCCTGATCACTGGGTTGACTCTAAGGGACATATTATCAACATGGTAATTAAATAGGATGGTTGAATTCTCAAAGGGTAGAACTTTGCATTTCTTAGCATTGAGTTGAAGACCATGGCTTTGGCACCATTGTTAGTCAGAGACAGACCTTTTTGAAGAATGTTAATGTCTACAGGTGGAGTTGATGATAACCCCAACTTTCAATCATCTGCAAACTAAGACAGCCATAAGCCATCAGCATTTGCTTCCATTTCAGAGAAATAGATGTGAAAAAGTAGCAGGCCCAGTACTGAGCCCTGAGGGACTCTGCTAGTGACTGGCATCTTGGTGAAGATGGCTTCACCTATTTTTGACCTCCTGGATCTTATCAGTGAGTTAGTTGGCTATCCTGTGAGTGATAAAAGGGTTTATACCTAAATTAGTGAGCTTGTCTATAATGCCTAAGTGAGGTATTGTATCAGAAGTCTTAGCCAGGTCAAGGTAAGCTTAGTGCACAGTCTTACCTTCATCCAATGCTTTGGTGACCCTCTCAAAAAGTCCACCAGATTTAATAGGGATGACTTTCCTATAACAAAACCAAACTTTGATGGGTCCAGTGTTTGTATGTTACCTATGTTCTTATTTATCATGTCCATGATGATTCTTTCCATGGCCTTACATATGAGGCTGCTGAAACTTATGGGCCTGTAGTTACCCAGATCAATCAGTGGTTGGACCTCCTTTATGCAGGGGAAAGACTGTAGCCATCTTCCATTCCTTGGACACAAAACCTGACTAAAGGCCCCATTTGAAAAGCATTTCAAGTGAACCACAGAGGTCATGTTTCATGCTATTTATGAAACATCCCAGGATGTTATTGGGTCTCATCAATGCAGTGTTTTTGGCCTTGGAAAGTGCATTGATGACCTGTTCCCTAGTAATGGTTGGGGGACTTGTGGTATGCTGTATTTCCTCTGCATTGTGGGGGGGGGGGTGGAGGGAGAATTTTGAGCTGAAGCTGTCAGCCAGAAGGTTGACAATGGCCTCTACTTCAGTGTGGATGATGCTTCTTACATATGTTCTGCACATTGTTGTGTATTTCCCCTGAGGTTACAGGCACAACTGTAGAAAGATTTGTGGTTGTCCTTTGCCTGAGAAGCTATTTTTTCTTCACATTTAGCCTTTGAAGTATTAATTGAAACTCTTAGCTGCCTGTTTAGATTGGTCAGAGTTTGTTTTATTCTTAATATGTGTGGGCAAAGCTTACTCTGTACAGCTATTAATGTGGCTGTACAGAGATTTTGTAAATACCTCAACATATGTTATGGTGTTTACTAGGTTGGGTTGTGCTTGGAATTTAGCTAAAGTATTGCTTAGCCTTGGAATAGTTCCTAAAAGTTTTTGGTTTCATTGGATCCACAGATTAAATTTTTATTTCAAGTAATACTGCCTAGTTATCAGATTTGATGAACAAAGACATTACATTGGGTGAGGAACATCAGCCCCACCCCATGCTTGTGAGTACAAAGTCAAGGATGTTTGTACCCCTTGTAGGAGAACGGACCAACTGTTGCAGGATGCTTGTATTAATAAAGTTTAGAAATTACTAGGCTTGTGCATTAGAGGGGTGTAGGATTCCCAACCTATAGAGGGGTAGTTGAGATCCTCCATGAATATCGTATTGGGTTGAATGGTGAGGGACTGTAGAAAACTGAAATAGGTAGTATGGGTTGCCTTTTACATGCAGATGGATATATAGGTTGCAAGGATAGGGTATGAGACCCTGTTTATGGTTAAGTGCATATGTATGAGTTCCAGTGGACTGCGCACTTTAAGTGGTCTGGATGTGAGGTTGGTTTTAATATAGACAGAGACCTCTCCAACTTTAGTTCCTTCCTGTGCAGTTGCTGGTCTAAAGGTATGAAAGCCATTATAACCTTGCATTGCTGGGGTATTCTCCCACAACTTTAAACCATGTCTCCATTACTACATAGATATCTGAACTCTCTAATGAGAGGAAGACTTGCAGGGAGTTGAGTTTATTGTTAAGACTTCTAGCATCAAGCAGCACCATCTTCAGATATTCCTTCATAGGTTCATTTAAGTTGGTAGGTTTATCAGTTTGGCATTGCCTAAAAAAGGCACAATTGGGATGGAAAAGTTCTTTGCCAATATCCAAAAACCTAGAGGAGATAAGTGCAGACCATCATTGGCAAAGCAGAGTGGTCTGTCAACCATGTCTTCCCAATCTGTCCAATATTGTACCCTCTTGGAATGACACCAGAGGCTAAGCCAGTTGATAAAATTAATCATTTTCTGTTGGTAACATGGCATCATCCTTGAAGAAGATAGTATGTTACTCAGTGCTAGGCTCATACCTGCCTAAGACACATAATCATTCAGCTCAATCATGTCTCGCTATCATTCCTACCATCAATAAGCTGCTATTTGGGACACCTCATTCTCCCCTCTGCTCCCCATCTCTGTGGGAGTCCCTCAAGGTTCCATTCTGGGTCCACTTCTCTTTATCATTTTCACTAATAACTTCTGTAAAGCAACCCATTATGCCTCCATTGTACAGTATGCTGATGATTCTACCCTTATCTGTTCGGCTCCCACCATCCTAGAACTCCAATCAACAATGCAATTAGCTTTTCAGGATATTGAATCCTACCTCTCTCAACATCAACTCATTTTAATTCCCAACAAAACCAAGCTTATAGTACTTAGTAATAAAAAATTCAAAACATCACAGCTCCCTCTATCCATCACCTTTGCAAATGGGACTAAAATTGCCCCCACTAACCACACAAAACTCTTAGGTATTACCATTGAAGAAAACCTTAAATTTGATATACATATTGCTCAAACCATCAAAAAAGTACACATCAAATTAGGTAGCCTCTATAGAGTTAAACTATTCCTAACACACAATGCCAGGCTTGCCACAGCATGCACACACCTCCTTAGTACCCTTTTCTATGGGGCCATTGTCTTCACTAACCTCTGGAAATCTGACCTTAATAAACTAGAATCATGGCACCACAAAATTGCAAAATTTGCCACCAACCTCCCACACACATCCCACCACTGCTCATCTCTTTCAGTTTTAAGCTGGCTAGAGCTAACAAACCTTTTGAATCACAATCATCTAGCCTTAGCCAACAAAATAATCTACCCACCCAATAAGTGCCCTGCAGTATCCTCCTTTGTTCAACCTAACACCAGCAGTGGAGCTCTCAGATCCTCCAGCAGACTACTACTAAAGCTATCCAACTCTCACAACCAACATGGTGACTCCCTCTATTCCCACAATATAGCCAAACTCTGGAATACCCTACCAGAAGCTATAAGGAACACACTCTCACATGATCAATCCAAATCCCTACTAAAACACCACTTTAGCAATCACTGGCTAAGCTCCTATCACTCCCCAGGTCAAACCCCCCCTGCTTTCCTGCTACTTTCTCTCCACAAAGTCTCATCACCTGCTGCTTTTTGCTATAGTAGTACCACGTTCTCTGTTTACCATGCCAGTAGCTGTCTCAACTCCCAAGTGTACTTTACTCTCAGCTTCTGGGTTATTGTGGGCTGAACTGTTTCTATCTGCAGGCCTGCTTCAGTTCCCACTATCCTGTATTTTTTTACTGGAGCCACAACATTTGTAATTATTTAGACTCACGTATGTAATGTTCTTGTCTTAATATTGTAAACATATAATGTATCTTTCTGCTGATGTTTTTGAATGTAATTGTTTATTCTCCCAATATTGTAATCATGCATTTGTTTTTTTTGTCAGTGTTTGAATGTAAAAGCTGCCTCATTTTATATTTCTGTGGAGCTTTTCTCCCTGAGCCTCAGCTGAAAATGGGCCTCTGGCCCAGTCTGACATTCCCGGTCAACAAAATGTAATAAAATAGTAAAATAAATATAGTGAAGGGAGGTACTTCTCAGGTCATTTACACCCACATGAACTTTAACATAGTCATACTAATACATGTGGTTCTATTACCTGAGTGACTGTGTAACTTGATAGATCCTAGTCCCAGAAAGGCAGCTAACCATGACTCCCTCCTTACTCAGTCTGGTGAGGGGGGCATCTGTGTGCCTCACTATAGAATCAGCAATGATTAAGCAGATATAAGCCCAGTACTGGGCAGCATACTACCGTCTCCAAGTGTGTTTTTTTCTTTTTCTTGTTATTATATAGTATCAAAAGGAATGTGCAGCACTGACATGCATCCTTTATTCTTTTCCATACAGTGATACAACAATCTGAGTATGTCTGCATACCTGTGTCAGTTGTGCCCTGAGCTGATGATCAGTGCTGCGACACATTTACATATGTTCATATTGTAACATATTATTATGGCGTTTTGTCTCATGTTCAGTTTGTACATCTAGTCAGTCATTGTCATTAGATGCAATCTATGCTTCTGCGGTGGGTCAAAACCTAACCATCAGTGTTTAATCTGTGTACTCATGTACGTGTGGCTTGTCATAACTCAAAAGATGTGAGTCAGATGCTGCCATGTTGCCTGGGTCTGCACTTGTGGTCACATGCTACATTGTCTACACCTGTGTTTCCTGCCCCCTATGCCCTTCTGCTCATCCTCTTGATACCTGTGAGATGTCCTCTAAAGACATCTGGAGTTCTTGGATTAGTTCACCCACACTTGCAGTTGGAAGACCACCATGTACTCTAGATAGCATGTCGTGTAACATGGCACACACTGTTATCATCTGTGCTGCCTTCTCAGGTGTGTATTTCAGTGCATCCCCAGTTGGTTCCAGACATATGAACCTAGCTTTCAGTATGTCAAACACACACTCTGTGGTGTTTCTGGTTATTGTGTGGGTGCTCCATAGTAGGCCACCTGTGCAGGATTGAATAGTTCACAGTACATTGTCATTAGCCATGGCTCAAGTGGATAACCACAGTCACTTGTGGGGAATGAAAACACATTTGGTCAGAATGGATTTTGTTGTGAGGGGTATCCTTATATTGCATCCTAGCTGTGTTACTTTACTTAAGTAGTAGTAGTCCCTCAGGTATTTCACTTTGCTGCTGGAATGAAGCCCTGCAGTCCACCTTCCCTCCATATTGCAGCATCATGGGCACTTCCAGTGTGTGTTGCTATGATGTCTATCATGCGGCCATCTGCTGCACATACAACTTGGCATTTCAGGGATGGCTAGCCCTTTCTGTTTATATGTTGGTCTGCTTCAGAATGTACTGGTGTCCTAATAGGTATGTATGTGCAATCTACTGCACTGACTACATGGGGGAAGTTTGCAATGCTATAAAACTGATGCATTATAGTTCTCTACTCCATGTGAGGAGGATGGAAAGTATATGTAGTCATCCACCTTGCTGCACATTGCTTCCAGGAATTTTGCCAGGATACAGCTGGCAGTTGTTTGTGACACTCACACAGCCTCCCCATGTATCTCCTGAATGTCTCAGATGCAAGTAAACCCAGGCTGAGACACACTTTAGTTTCAAGGGGGATACGGTTTCCTCGCTGGGTCTGCACAGACAGGTGCGGGGACACATGTTGCAGACAGCCTTCACCAGTTGAGAGGCTAGCCAGTATTTGCCAATTGTTTGCTGATCTGACAACTGGTTTAGTTGTAAACTTGCTCTGAATCCAGCTGGTTGCCTTCTAGGATGAACAACCACAGCATCATTTCTGGATTATATCACTGCACTCTGTTGCAGTTCATTAACAACAGGTTGCATTTTGATATATTTCTTGTTTTTTTGCTACAGATTTGACCAAAATCCTTAATATTGGCTTTAATTCCTTGGGGTCCATAAAGCATTCACTGAGGATTTCAGAAATGGAGTCAGCATGGCAGTCTGTTGCATTTAAGTTGCATTATGTGTGCATGATGTGTTTTGGAATCAGGCCAGTGTGGGTGGAATCCATAATTATCCTACCCTGAATATCTAAGTACTTGGACTGCCTTCAGAATGACTTCTGAAATTGTGTCCACAGGTGTGCTAAAGTCTTCCTTTAATGTGCTGCACTGTTCCCAAATAACTTCCATGGGCTTTATGGAATCTGGCCCTCATTCTTTTCTGATTATTCAATTTGATTCAGTTTTGTGAGTGTTTTACTAATGGTAATATATATATATATATATATATATATATATATATATATATATATATATATTTATAGAGAGAGAGAGAGAGAGAGCTATATATGTATATCTAGCTAATGAATGTAAAGGTATTAACAGTAACATACACCATTAGAATTATGACATTTTGTTAGAATAGTTGATAGCAGCAAGAAAAGGGAGAAAGAAATTTTATTGGCAGCATTTAGATGCATAATGAGAGAGAATTTCACTTAATTATTTTATCACTTTTCATAACAATATGTGGAGAACCATTAACACTCTTACATTCAATACATGGATCAAATTTCTAAAATATTTTTGAATAGCAAATATTTGTTTTGCTTAGAAACATTGAAGCAGATAGCTGATAATTATTTTTTACCAAATAAACAAAAAGTTATGAGAATGAATGAAGTGCAGCAGTCTATGGAATTTACCTTCCCACTTCTAAATTTGTAATTGACTGGAAGGACAGTGCAAAAGGCTCTGAAGGCATAACAACTCTTAATCGGATTTCTCTGCACTTGCAAACACAAGGTAAAGAATAAGTGTTTTTCTAAGATGCAGAACTGCTATGTAATTTTGATTTGAAGAACTGGGAAATATCATTAGACATACCTTTGGAGACAGGAAATAACAGACAGTCATGCATGGGAGACCTGGATTACATGATGACTTTTAATGCAGTTACATTCCACACACTGCGTGATAATCTATTTTATTTTTCACAAGATTATGGAGCTACTTAACAACCTTTACAACCAATGGTAGTATCGCCTTAAAGCATGTACTGGGAAGGTAGCTGGTCTAGCTGAGCATGCTTGCTCTTATTCATTCACTCACTCACCTATAAGCAGTTTAGAGAATGCCAATTCAATCATGTGGGGCTGGAAAGAAACAGGGGTAACTGACAGGCACCCAATCAGATATAGGGAAGACATGTAGACGAAGTACATAATGTATCACCTCAGATTATTCTGCTCATGTGCCCTAACCACCATAATCTGTTCTCTTTGATCTTTTCTGCAATTGGAGCTACTTTGTCTTCTGCTCTTATGTCCTTATTTCATTTGTCCCAAAGTGTGCATCATACCTCCCTTCTCAGGCACTTCATTACCATCACCTCTAGCTTCCTTATCTGTTTTGCCGTTACTGCCCAGGATTCAGTACCATACAGTAGTATTGGTCGCACCACTGTTTTGTACATCTTACTTTTCAGCTTCTTTGGCATTCTTCTGTCATACGCTACACCTGATACTCTATGTCAGTTACCTGCACCCTCTCTGATTCTAGCTTTGACCTCTTCGTTCAAACTTCCCTTCTCAACCACTCCTCCAAGACAGTTGAAGCTGTTAACCTGTTCCACTATCTTCCCTTCTGTCTCACTTCTCAGGTTCTTCTGATTTCCCTAGTTTGCTTTCATTACCACTGTCTTATCTGTTCTTGGCATCATTCCATGTGCCTTCAGTTTTGCATTCGACTTCCATATCCTTTGATGAGGTTCTTGCTCAGAGTCTGCCAGTAATACCACATCATCTGCATACAGCAACTTTGTTGATATGACCCCTCTGACCTGTTTGCTAATGTAGTTCATCACAGTATGCAGAGCAGTGAGCTTAGAACTGAACCGTGGTTCACATCCACTCCCCTGGGAACCCCTCTGTGAGACCACTGAATCATTCCCATGGTTTTTCATTGCAGTGATAGCTAAAACAATTTTGATAATTAATCTTCCTTTTTAACTGTTCAAGTGCATGTGATTAATAAAATGACAAGGCTGTAATTACTATGAGTGCCAGGACACCAAATTCTTAAAATGTTCAACCCCTTCCTAAACTTTAGCTTTATTAAGATGCCATATTGAAGATGTTTGGATGCTATACTAATGAAGTTCTTCTTTTTCTTTTTCTTTCAGCTGTTCCCAATAGGGGCCATCACAGCGGATCATCTGTTTCCATTTCTTCCTGTCCTCTGCATCTTCCTTTGTCACACCAACCACCTGCATGTCCTCTCTCACCACATCCATAAACCTTATCTTAGGCCATCCTCTTTTTCTGTTACCTGGCAGCTTCATCCTTAGCATCCTTTTCTCAATATACCCAGCATCTCTCCTCAGCACATGTCTGAACCAACGCAATCTTGCCTCTCTGGCTTTGTCTAAAACTGTCCAACCTGGGCTGACCCTGTAATATGCTTATTCCTAATCCTGTCTACCCTCATTACACCCAGTGCAAATCTTAACGTCTTTAATTCTGCCATATCCAGCTCTGACTCCTGCCATTTTGTAAATGCCACTGTTTCCAACCCATATAGCATAGCTGGTCTCACTACCCTCTATTAGACCTTCCCTTTTACTCTTACTGGTACTCGTCTGTCACAAATCAATCCTGACACTCTTCTCCATCCACTCCACCCTGCCTGTACTCTCTTCTTCACCTCTCTTCCACACTCGCCATTACTCTGAACTGTTGATCCCAAGTATTTAAACTCATCCACCTTCACCAACTCTACTCCTTGCATCCTCAACATTCCACTAGCCTCCCTCTCATTCACACAGATATATTCTATCTTAGTCCTGCTGACCTTCATTCCTCTCCTCTCTAGAGCATATCTCCAACTCTCCAGGGTCTCCTCAACCTGTACCCTACTCTCACTACATATCACAATGTCATCTGCAAACATCATAGTCCACGGGGACTCATGTCTGATCTTGTCTGTCAACCTGTCCATCACCACTGCAAATAAAAAAGGGCTCAGAGCTGATCCTTGATGTAATCCCACCTCCACCTTAAACGCATCTGTCATTCCCACTGCAGATATCACCGCTGTCACACTACCCTTGTACATATCCTGTACCACTCTTACATACTTCTCTGCCACTCCCGACTTCCTCATACAATACCACAACTCCACAGTAGGCACCCTGTCATATGCTTTCTCTAAGTCCACAAAGACACAATGCAACTCCTTCTGACCTTCTCTGTACTTCTCCATCAACAGTCTCAGAGCAAACATCGCATCTGTAGTGCTCTTTCCTGGCACGAAACCATACTGCTAATCACTAATCATCACCTCCCTTCTTAACCTAGCTTCTACTACTCTTTCCCATAATTTCATGCTGTGACTGATCAATTTTATCCCTTTGTAGTTAGCTATGAACATCACCCTTATTGTTAAAAATCAGTACCAAAACATTTTTTCTCCACTCCTCAGGGAGCCTCTCACTTTTCAAGATTTCATTAAACAATCTGGTTAAAAATTCCACTGCCATTTCTCCTAAAGACCTCCAAGCTTCCACAGGTATGTCATCTGGACCAACAGCCTTTCCATTCTTCATCCTCTTCATTGCTATCCTTACTTCCTCCTTGCTAATCTGTTGCACTTCCTGATTCACTATCCCCACATCATCCAACCTTCTATACCTGCTATACTAATGAAGTCATTGTCTATGGATTCTATCTTGAGTGACGATCCTAGAATAGCCACTTTGACATTGAGAAAGATAAAGTAAACTATTTTCCTATGTGGGAGAAAATATCCAGGTGAAAGCATTTACTGTACATCCTAAAATGTTTATGGGACCATTTGTATACATGCAGAACAATGCACAGACAGACACACACACACACACACACACACACACACACACACACACACACACACACACACACACACAAACATGCACTCTGGCACACACATATAACAATGAAAGAAATGGCATATATTAAGATAAGTATATGTTAAAAATGTTACAGTAGAGAAGAAATCATGTGGTAAAGAAAAAGTATTGATATATGGGATAGATAGTGATTTAAAGATCTATTTAGGAATTACAATTTATATATACTTTTTTTTTTTGCAACATTTTTTTTTCAAGAATGTATATTTTTTTAGAGTCACTTAAACATTTGGTGTCTCAGTAGTTAAACATTCAGCCTTACACCTCCAAATTCTGGAGTTCATTTCTGAAGTCTGGACATGATTTCTACAGTTTGCCTGTTTTCTCCACATGTATATATGGGTCACCTCTAGGTAATCCAATTTCCTTCCTCCCACCCAAAAATGTGCTATTTTGCTGGTAATTAAATTTTTTTTGTATACTATATTTATCACAAAAAAATGAAAGAAGAAAAAAAAACGGATAAAGGGGGCTCTGTAGCTCAAGTTGGAACCTATCCACTTTACTAGTCAAAGAAAAAACTCAGGAATATTAGGCCAGCAAAAAACTTTCATTCTAAAGGAATAAAATAAATGCTTTTAAAATAAATGCATACATTTTGATAAGTGCTTTCTTCTATTCATCGGAACATCATCAGATCTATACTATATTTATCCTTGTCCTTGTGACTCAGCGTGACTGGAAAGGGTCCAGTTTACTTATCAGGTAAACAGGTAAATCCATTAAGACAGTAATGGTCCCTGGGAAAGAAAATATAATTATTTGCATATAATGTGAAGTTGGAAACATGTAATGTGGGCAGCACCATTAACAACAACAGGAACTGGGTCAGTTCATTCAAAGTCAGTGCACTCGTAACTAGCAAAATAACAGAAAATTACTTTCTGATGCTTTGCTGATAATAATGAAACTTTGATGTCCACACTACAATCAAATAAGGTAACTACATCTATAAGTTGCCATAGACATTTGCGTACTAGTGAGATTCATAGAGATAAATGTAAAAGGGCCTAATTTACATACAAACTCATAAATGACTATGAACTTACATGAAGACGTTTAACACTGCCATTTTAACTTGCTATTACTGGAAAATGACTTCAGAAACCTCTGACTTTTTAAATTAAGAAAAAAGAATATAAATGTTTCACATTAATATGAAACCATTCAAAATGATGTAAGACAATTAAGTTCTCTTCAAAAAATATTTACTTATATGATGAGCATATTACACTGGCTAAAAGTAAATACTGTAAATAAAGTTGACATTTGTAATTAGAAAATCATTAAACCAGCAGGGGAAATTAAGCATCTTTGATCAAATCGTGAACTTTCATGCCATTTAGTGATTTTGCATACATTGCAGAAATATACTTATTTAATTGTGAATTTCTAATCACAGTGAAATGAAAAATGACAGCATTATGAATACAAAAAAAGTGATAGAGTTAGGGGAAGGATGGATCTTGCCTTTGTATTGTGAAAGTGTTCATGATAGCTCAACCATTACTTCAGCACAACTTTACTTGGCTGGACTGAGACCCTACAAATGTATATAATTATGGGATTTGTGTTACCTGTTTTATGATGATGATGATTATGATGATGATGATGATGATGATCGTGATTATTATTATTATTATTAATATTATTATTATTATTATTATTATTATTATTAGATGATAGCAGGCATGTTTCCTTTGTTGTTTGACTAATGATTACATCAACATTTTTTGTGTATGACTGTAGCTTATTTTTTATGTGAAGTAATGATGGAAAATAAGGGATTAGAGAAAGGGCATCAGCCATGAGGAAAGTCGCACCCCCATGGGAGTCTTTAAGACATATGGGAAATGTCTGTTTGTTAAAGGGGGAGGCAAACACAAAAGCCTGGCATCAAGTTGTATTGGACATTAATGTGGTTGGTGGAAGGAGCTACACAATAACACAGTGCAAAAAGAGGGTAAATGATATGGCTGGATGTGCTAGAGCCAAGGTGACACAGAATGCTATTGCTCCTACCAGTACTGTGGGGTGGTGGGCTCCAACACTTATCCCTTTAACACCAGATGAAGAATACCTCTTCTCAGTTTGTTTGGATGATTGCGACATAAAAGATGATGTCATCGGAATAATCAGAAGTTGTATGGGCACCGGCTGTTAACAACATCTGCAGTACCAACACACGTCTGCTTAGGAAGGTAGGTTTAAAAAGAGTAACATATTTATATAGAGAAATGAGTGTTAACATGGAATAAAGTCATTAAACACAACACAGTTGCTATTACCAGGTGAACCCTCCACTTCAACACAGAATGACAATGCCAGTAGTGTGCATGGTAAGTGACTTCCATATCTCCTTACTCATCATACAGGAGAGCATGCTACACATGCTACATTTTCAGCATCAGCACTGCAAACAAGCATGCCCACTATACCAGTACATTTGGAGCATATCCAAAGCAGAATTGCTGTTGAAGATGCTGAGGGTGATGATGATGATAAAATAATTCTATTTATGAAGCAGCCTAATGACAGTGGTCATGCAGTCCCCAAGTTTAAAGGCAGAATCTCATGTTAACAACTCTGTAGGAAGTGACAGTGTATCACAAAGTCAAGCACATGCTAACATTATAATCACGCGTGTACATAAAGAGAACCCCTGCACTAGTATCTCCAAAACAAGGCAAACACTTTCAGGATGATAACAGAAATTCAGAGCTAATAATGTCCACAGTGACACTTTACAAAGGGCATCCAGGAATAGGAATTTGTCACAGCTACCCAATGAAACATATAAAGTATTGGCTACACAGCAGCAAATATGCTTTGGCACTGCTAGGGATCAGAGCACTGCCACAGACAGTCAGCAGAAAATGATCGGATTCCTCCAGGGTATATGTGAAGATTTCCAGCACAACATGGAAATGGCACAGAGTAGGGATACTGACATGATCATCCCGATGCAGATTGTGGTAGAACACCAAACATCCTTGGCAGCCTCCATTCATAAACTAGTTAGGACTTACAAGACTCAATTAAGAGTCAGTCTTAGAAGAGACAGTATTACTGTACAGACGTGAGGGCAGATCACAAGACACTACAATTGTTTCTTAAGAAAGTATGATAATTAGTAGAGGAGAACAAGCACAACAGATTTCATGCAGGCCACAGCACTTATCTATACCTAGCAGAACCTCTCATTTATGGTCCCAGTCATGATACTACATCACTGACAGATCAGTGTCTGCATGGTCACCTACGTCAAGTAACTCGTAACTTTGGATCAACTCACCACTGCTTTCTCATGACAGCCCCTCATCAAAATCACTTGTATCATCACCCACCCTATCTTTAGGAGATGTGCATGAGACATCTGACCTTGACCTACTGTGTGAGGTTTGGGGATGGCATAATTGTTAAGGTGTTTACCTCACAGGCAAAAAATCCAGGGCTTGTTTCCCATTAAGATATGTTGGCTAGGCTTATAATGATCTTCAAGGGCAACTAGCCTAGAACTTACCTATGAACCTATACAATTCTGGCATTTCTGTTACTAACAATTTGACCTTAACACAAACATGCCAAAATCTACCTCAAAAGGGAGTACGTTATTAAATAAAGTAGAAAAAAAGGAGGAGATACTTAGGATGCTTTTTAACTGCATGTTGTTGTTCTTCTTTCGGATTTTCCCGGTTAGGGGTCACCACAGTGGAACTCTGGTCCGCTAATGATTGGCAGTAGATTTTTACGGTGCCATGGTGCCAGCCCAATGTCTAACCTTCAACGAAGGCACACCCATTGTCGCATGTCTTTTGAACTTGTACTGCTAAAAGAATTTGTGGAACTGTGGAAATAAAGTTGTACATCATAACTCAAAATTGCAGTTATTAACATTGTCAATGGTCTATGCATTACCAGTGTTAGAGTTGGCAGTTATCTATAACATAAAGTAGTAATGCACAAGTTTTCAGAGAAACACTAATAAGAAAATTAAAGATTTGGATAATATCCTGCCATGTAAATAAAGCCTGCTGCCACTTCCCTATCACCCCTATAAAAAATGATGACATTTTTGTCTCTGAGGCCACAAATTATTGTGTATAATAAAAGGAAGTAATGTGATGCACAGCACCTCAACAAAACAACATAGTTCAAACTGAGGAAACATTGTGTAATATAAAAAAAATATGATGCTTCCATTCCTTTACAAAATATGAATACATGTAAAGTCCCAAAATAACACTTTTTAATTACTGGATCAATTGAGGATAGGTGATATTCAAGTGATTTTGAAGTGGTATGCCACCTCATCAGAATTTATTGGACAAAACAGTTAAAATGTAACTATTCCTGATATGAAGTCTTACAACATCACTGAATAGGACTCAGTGAGCACTCATGTATGACTTTTACAAACATGAACAGCAACTGCTCTGAAATTAAAAAAATATATAATTATTTAGAGAAGAGAAGGACTGTTAGATGAAAAGTGACAGTAGACTATGCACCATAGAATATAGCCCACAGATACCACTGCATGCATTGATTATACGCTTTAAGTTTTTTATTTTTTATTATTTTTTATTACAAGAAAGGAAACACTGACCTAAATGTAATGGCCCATAATTCTGGATTAGATGTCACCACTTTACCTGCACAGCCATATGCTGTGCACAAGCCTGATGCATGTGTCCCTTACTTCTATTGACAGTTGGTCATCGCTAGAGTGACTGGAAGCTGTAGTGTATTTCTAATCTTCCCTATTATACTGGCACAGGTTGTTGAATGCATCTTTGTTGAACTGAAAAGCGTAAAAAGGCAAAATAGCGAAGCGGCTTTTCAGCGAATCCTTTCCCTGGGAAAGAATTTGCTTGGCCACTTTTGCTACTTTACCATTTTCATCACTGTAGTGCGATCTCGGAGTTGATATATTTAAGTAGGGGGGTGTGGTGGGCACAGTCCCCCAAATTATGTAATTTTTTTGTGTTTGTTTCAGAACAGCAATTTTTTTCCCTTGGGAAAAAAAATAGCTGTTCTGAGGTTTCAACATTGTAAGCTTTCGCTTACATGGGGTCGATTATGTGTCATTCGCTCTTCTGAATGTGTGATATCATAATATAGACCCTGTTTCTAACTGGTGTTATACGCCATGGCTCCAATGGATATCCAACATCACCTGAAAGAGAAAAAAAAGAGAAAGAGAAAATGGAGAGACAAAACAAATAAAAAGTGGTTTAGTATTTAGAAATACAGTTAAATATGAATAACTGCTAAATAAATCCTAAAATGTAAACAAAAATATTTTCAACTTACCAAGAAGCTGAACTCTAGGTAGTAGAGTGGGTTAGTGTGACAGAGATAGGAATTGTATGCACTGACAGACTCTTTTGCAGAAACATTGGTGATGCACCCCACTACCTGGCAATTGATGGAATGATAGCACTTTTGATTCTGGTACCAGTCCACCTGTGGGCCAGATGGTGCACTAATTGCAACATGGACAAGGAACAATTATGTATTCCATCTCCTGACTTAATACTAAATCAGCTCTTATCATATTCATTGAAATGCTTCTTTGGAATTGAACTGCAATCTAATTAGCTCTATCTGTAATGAGCTCTACCTACCAGAAAATTCAAAATAATGTGTTCCTAAATGAAAAGTCAGTATTATGCTAAATGAAAAGTCAGTCCTATGCTAGATCCATAACCATGTTACTTCTAATGTCTATGTAAATATATATGTAAATAGTTCTCCATTCTGTTGTATGTTTAATTTCATCTGGCCTGAGTTGTGACTGAACTGGTACCTTGGTTCACCAAATAAATAAATAAAGGAACAGAGAAAAGAAAAAGTTAGAAACATAGAAACAAGGGATAGAGGAAGGAACAGTAACTGTCTCAAGATAATATAATGTATACTATGCATTGTTAGAATATTTGTATCCAAAATATACATAAATAGTGTAAAAAGTTAAAAATAAAAGAAATAGTATAAGAAAGCATATAAAATCACTTTATAAAGTTATCAAACTGAAACATGACTATTACAGAATTAATGGGAAAATAAAAGTTACACCACACTTGTGCTTTGTAAAACACACACTAGTGAAACACAAACATATCTCACAATTTGTTAGCACAAGAAATTTGAACAAGGCCAGGAATAATCAGGAGACAAAGGACCAAAATTGGGGACAGATTTTTAAATATTGATCTTAAAAACTTAGAAAGTTAATAGAATTACAGGTTTTGCATTAGCATGCATTTCCTGATGGATATGAAGTCTGAAACTAAAATGTATGTCATTATTTAGTAACTCTGATCCTCAAAGATTTGCTAGAAAAACATAAATTGTATGAGGAGCTAACAAAAACCAGCATCTGTACATTTGAAAGGCATGAGCACAAAGATCTGAAGCGTACTCTGTGCATTTTCCTTGTGTGCAAAAAAAAAAATTACAAACTGTATTTTTTATGCTAGTCCACACTGATAATCCAGCAATGTTGTAACAGAAGAACGGTGTCACTGTACCGTCATGTCTCACTGTGTCATCAATTCATCTACCCACAAACATAGTGACAGCTGATCTTGTACATTAGCATGGCATGGCAACTCTTGCTCACTGGCAGCTATGCAGGCTGGTAACTAAGCTGACTATAGATGCCCTTGTGCATGTGAATATATACTGCATTCTAATCCTCTTGTGTTGGTTAATGCTTGACAAGTCCATGCAATATTTTGTCTTAGCTGGATGTATTTGCATTTGCATATCTCTAAACATGAAGTTGAGTTTTAATCAACGGCTTTCATATCCTGCGTATAAAATGATGCCAAATGTTGCCTTCATGGGCAGTGCAGTCACATTAAAGGTCAGGATACATGTAATATTTACCTAAGACATAAAACTGGATTAAAAGTAATGTGAGTAATTTACATAAAAAATGGTGATATAGTATCAGTTTGCTGTGCAAAAACATGTTGCTTATTACTTAACAATTGCTAGTTGCTTCCTTGCTGAACATCTTTGTGTTTTTGCACAATCTATTGGCCACATACATGGTCCTTTTCTTTCCTCTTTTCCCATTTAAAAATACATTGCACCTGTTGTTGCTATCCTCTAGCCAGGACAAGCTCCTTATAAGGGCTCTTCTTAGATTGTTGGTGTGACAGACTCTGTGCACTGAAGGAAGGCAGATGGTCTGTGTCATTTAGGAGTGTACCAGCAACTCCAAAGCTGCAACGTCAGTCATCAGAGGTGTCACCGAGCTTGTTGCAATCTGTCATATAACATGATGGCAAAGAGTTAATTTGCATAAAAGGAGCTATAATAGCTGCACACTTAACTAGCAGCCTCTGCTACCCACAGTATGTATCTCCAGCTTGAGGAATTCCAAACATATGGTAGACAATCAATAAAATGCTTGCCAATGCCCAACTCATTGCTAAAAGGAGTTCAGTAATGGGGCATATACATACAAAACTGAAGATGGTTGCCTTTCTTCTGTTTACTACCACACTCAACTATTCCCACTCTAAGGTTTTTGCACATTGAGAAAGGGAAATTTGAGCCAACAGCAAACACTTTTGAAAAGTACTATCTCTAACATATGAAATGTGAGTTTTTGACCCCTACCAAACATGTCTTAATTTTTTGTCAATGAAGCAGTCTTCATGTAATATAACTAAAACTGTGGCACCTTCTACTACCAGTTCTAGTGTTCTGTCCTGGCATGATTCATTAGTTATCATCCTCCTTGTGTTTATTTTTTCTCTCTAGTGTGTCTGTAGACCTGTACTAATTCTTTTACCATATCCACCATAAGTTGTTTTGTTTTGCCCACCCCAAATGTTTGCTTATCCTTGATATGTGTCCCCTGTGTAACTATAGGCTTACAACAAATGCCTGACCTTCATAGTATCTCATACCACTGACTATATCCATGTGCAAGAATGTAAGCCTTCAAGCCCTCTCTCTAAAAATAGCCTGAAGTCAGTAAAAAAGACTACCCGGTATGATATACCTTAAATAATATATTCATTTTTTTTTTATATTTATTAACTCAATCATTGGGTTTGTCACAGAACCATTTTTAGCCACGACCATGTATATTATCTTTCTTGTATGATTTTTATATGTCCATTGTCTGCTTGCTATATGATTCAACATTTATCATCCTTCCCTTAATTCCCTAGTTTAGAGTTTATATGACTTTACTCGGTTTTGATGTTGGACGCATATGACTGTAGTTATAAAACATATACCTATATTATGACATAAATGGGTGTATGCAAATAACAGCATTTCATTTGTGGTATGCAACACATCCCTTATTCACTTCTACAGTTATTTCACTTTTGTGACAATATCCTTCGTACACTGTTTGGGGCTAAGATGCATGTCATTTGTGGTGCCTTTTTATTTAGTGACTAGACTTCATGTTTGGTGAAATGTATGCAATCCTAATATCCATGCATACAGCTTTCTCGCAGATACACAACAGTGATTACCTGTACGTGAGAGGCCACTTCATGATGCACTGCTTTGGCATCACAATAAGCAATATTTCAGACCATGCTCAGAATTTCATTGATTGTGTGTGTGTGTGTGTGTGTGTGTGTGTGTGTGTGTGTGTGTGTGTGTGTGTGTGTGTGTGTGTGTGTGTGTGTGTGTGTGTGTGCGTGTCTGAGTGTGTGTGTATGTGTGTGTACCATACTCAGAATTTCACTGATAATGTGTGTGTGTGTGTGTGTGTGTGTGTGTGTGTGTGTGTGTGTGTGTGTGTGTGTGTGTGTGTGTGTGTGTGTGTGTGTGTATTTGTGTCTGTATGTCTGCATGTGAGAGGAATATGATATATACCAAAGTATGTGCAAGACATTTGCAGACAGGAATATATTATACGGTACAATGACAGTTGTTTGCAATTTCATATAATTCATTAACCTCCATAGTTGATGCAGTACGTCTTGTAGTATTAACCATGTACAGCATCTGAAACATCATCCAATTATGTATGCTTGCCTTGAGGAGGGGTGCTCTACTTGATATGTAGTGGAGATTTCTTCAGATATGGGTGATACAGTGCAATATGAATTTGTAATGCCAAAGTTTCTTATGAAGATTTAGTTTCTCTAATGAGATATTTGAAGAGCTATTTGTTCTGTGAAGCAGAAAGAAGGAATAAGATGACTAGGGACATCAGATCTTTGATGACTCGAAAGGGTAGACACAGATCACCATGAAGGAGTCAGTGAGAAAGTGAGTACAGAGAGAGGGCAGCCAATCTGTTTCGATAACGGAGTGTCTTGAAGCCACTGATGTTTATTATTAGCTAAGAATCTGAGGTCTTCCCAGATGAGTGATATATATGGACAAATATTTGACAAAAGTTATATTGCATTCAGTAATGAGTCTGATGAGAGATGAGTAAAGGATTAAGACTCCTTTGGATCTAGAAGAGTTATCTCTTGAAATTAGGCAGGCTACAAAACAACCGCATACTCTCAATGGTGAAAAAAATAAAGAATTATCCAAAAAATTGCCCAGATCCTTTATAACATTGTTTGATTGGAGAGTATCATTATTTATGTGGTATGAAGTGCAAATGTTTTCTTTATCAAAATGAGCTATATTGCCATTTTCACATTTAATTTGATATAATTTCCTTGTATCAGCTGTTAACATAAGGTAACTTGTGGTGGAGCAACTGTCAATCAGTGGAAGATCTAACAACAAATCCCAGTTTACAGTCATCTGCAAATGTAGATAACTGAACACAAAAGTTAGCGTTCTATGTACTAATCCTTTCCAAACGGCGAAGTCCAGAACGCTACCACTCGCCAATGACCCACGAATAAAAGATGTATTCTAAAAAACCACTGGCAACAAAAACAGATAAATAGACCATAAAATCTGTTTTATTCCATAAAGTTAAGCGCTTTCACTCACTAAACCGTGAGCTTCCTCAGAACATTCAAATTGTAATTCCCATTAGTTTAAATACATCTATTTGGCGCCAAAATCACATTCAAATTCTTAAGGCTGTATACTACTATTAAATACCTGACATTTCAAATAAACCTATCATTTCTAAAAAGCTGCTTTAACAACATAAAAAAGCTATACCTATAAAAAATGAAAAAAATAATATTAAAATGTTAACAACAATTAATACTGTTAATATATAATAAAATTGTTTACAACTTTCATCAATTCATAATCTCTAGTAATGATTTAACTGATATATAATCATTTAATCCTGGTGGTGTCGTGGCATCCGTCAGTATCTGCCAACATGTCTCTTTGTATGCCAACATACTCTTAATGTTTCCACCCCTTGGATTACTTGCTACAACTTCTAATATAGCAAACTTGAAATGATGATTATCTCCTTTGCTAATGATATGTTTAGCCAAAGTATTTTTGTGGTCTTTCGTCCTTATACTGTATAGATGAGAATAAATTATTTTCCTGAAGTTTTGCTCTGTTTTACCTATATAGAAGGAAGGACAGACCATGCATTTGGCTAAATAAACTAACATTTTTGTACTACAACTACCCCGTTTGAAAAATAATTTCGTCCTATTATAATTTTTTAAAATAATCTCTGTTTCTTCATTAATCAGACTGCATTGGTGGCATGTGTCACATTTATTTGTATGTGTAGAATTTACTGTCTTCCTTCTTTTATAACCTGTCTCTAACATCCTTTTCAAATTTTGACCCATCTTATAAACAAAAGTCGGTCTAGGACCTACTAACTCTGACATTTCATCATTAGTTAATAATATATGCCAATATTTACTCATAATATCTTTAATCTGATTGCTGAATGGACCACATTCTATAATACAAGCTCTACTAAATGGCTTAATGTTAGTACTGCTGTTCTTATCATTATCACTATCTGGAACAATGTTATATTTCATTCCTAATAATGGCACATATTTATTTCCTCATTGATCTATCACATATGAGCTCACTTTCTTCATCATGTCTTTGTTATATCCTCTTTCACTAAATAATGAAGTTATGTATTGCACTTCGTCTAACATATCAGGGTAACTTGAGGTCATCCTGACTGCCCTGATACATTGCCCCTTATAAATGTTTCTCTTGGACTTCATTGGATGATTACTGTCATAATCAATGTACGAATTGGTAAAGGTCTCTTTTCTGTGTATATTTGACTTGAAAATATTATCCTTTCTTGTGACCAAAGTATCCAAATAAGCTACCCTATTTTACTACTCGTTGAAGTTAACTTCAAAAAGTCACTACTTTGGTTCAAATATTTCAAAAAGTTATTAAAAGTACACTAATCACCCTCCCATATAATATATATGTCATCCAGAAATCGTGAATAATATTTAATATTACCAAAAAATTCACTGTTAAATATGGTATTCTCCTCCCAGTCCAACATTACCATATTAGCATATATGGGGGCACATGCTGCCCCCATAGCTACGCCCTTGGTTTGTTTGAACATCTCACCTTCATAATATATAAAGTTGCTGTCCAATACTATGGACATAAGTTCAATAATCAACTTTATTTTGTCCCATTCCAAATGACTATATTTGTAAATACTGTCAGTAAATGCCTCTAACTAATCTAATAATCTAACTATACTCTATATATAGTCAAATATACACAGAAAAGAGACCTTTACCAATTTGTACATTGATTATGACAGTAATCATCCAATGAAGTCCAAGAGAAACATTTATAAGGGACAATGTATCAGGGCAGTCAGGTTGACATCAAGTTACCCTGATATGTTAGACGAAACGCAATACATAACTTCATTATTTAGTGAAAGAGGATATAACAAAGACATGATGAAGAAAGTGAGCTCATATGTGATAGATCAATGGGGAAAGAAATATGTGCCATTATTAGGAATGAAATATAACATTGTTCCAGATAGTGATAATGATAAGAACAGCAGTACTAACATTAAGCCATTTAGTAGAGCTTGTATTATAGAATGTGGTCCGTTTAGCAATCAGATTAAAGATATTATGAGTAAATATTGGCATATATTATTAACTAATGATGAAATGTCAGAGTTAGTAGGTCCTAGACCGACTTTTGTTTATAAGATGGGTCAAAATTTGAAAAGGATGTTAGAGACAGGTTATAAAAGAAGGAAGACAGGAAATTCTACACATACAAATAAATGTGGCACATACCACCAATGCAGTCTGATTAATGAAGAAACAGAGATTATTTAAAAAAATTATAATAGGACGAAATTATTTTTTAAACGGGGTAGTTGTAGTACAAAAATGTTAGTTTATTTAGCCAAATGCATGATCTGTCCTTCCTTCTATATAGGTAAAACAGAGCAAAACTTCAGGAAAAGAATTTATTCTCATCTATACAGTATAAGGACGAAAGACCACAAAAATGCTTTGGCTAAACATATCATTAGCAAAGGAGATAATCATCATTTCAAATTTGCTATATTAGAAGTTGTAGCAAGTAATCCAAGGGGTGGAAACATTAAGAGTATGTTGGCATACAAAGAGACATGTTGGCAGATACTGACGGATGCCACGACACCACCAGGATTAAATGATTATATATCAGTTAAATCATTACTAGAGATTATGAATTGATGAAAGTTGTAAACAATTGTATTATATATTAACAGTATTAATTGTTGTTAACATTTTAATATTATTTTTTCATTTTTTATAGGTATAGCTTTTTTATGTTGTTAAAGCAGCTTTTTAGAAATGATAGGTTTATTTGAAATGTCAGGTATTTAATAGTAGTATACAGCCTTAAGAATTTGAACGTGATTTTGGCACCAAATAGATGTATTTAAACTAATGGGAATTACAATTTGAATGTTCTGAGGAAGCTCACTGTTTAGTGAGTGAAAGCACTTAACTTTATGGAATAAAACAGATTTTATGATCTATTTATCTGTTTTTGTTGCCAGTGGTTTTGTAGAATACATCTTTTATTCGTGGGTCATTGGCGAGTGGTAGCGTTCTGGACTTCGCCATTTGGAAAGCAAATGTAGATAACAATAGGTCAGTTCTGCTGGCTAACAGATGTAAAATAGGAGAGATCCCAGTTCTGAATCCTGTGTTATAGCATCTGTAACTTTTTTTCTTTTAACACTGGCACTTGCCACTCTAACCTCTTGGGATCTATATTGCTTCCATTTAGTCATGGTGACAGAGTTTGTAGTCCTTTAGAAGAAAAGTTAATTATAACAATGGAACAAAATTGTAACAAAAGAAAGTCATATGGGACAAAGGATCAGTTGCTGTTAAAAAAAGTCATAATGTAGAATTGTAAATAGGGGAAGAATCGAAATATGGCATGGGTAAATTACAAAAAAGCATTTGACTGCATCCCACATTCTTGGATAAACGAGTGCTTCCAGATGTCGTAGGATACAGCTTACATTGATCAATTACATTACAGGGACCATGAAGCACCGACAAATAACTTTGAAGCTAAGTCATGATAAAGGACAAATTATTATCCCAGGGATAAAAATTGAAAGGGGGATATTCCAGGGTTACTCTTTGTCATGGCTGCTCTTTTGTCTTGCCCTTAAACCATTAAACTCTCTACTTAACAGATTACATCATGCTTACAATTTGGCTCCCAGCAACAACAGAGTGCAAATACTTCTCATCGTCTTTTTGTGGATGATTTAAAACTGTATACTTCGTCAAATGAGAAGCTGAAAGCACAACTGGAAGCAGCCAAAACTTCCTCAGATGATATAAGAATGTCATTTGGTCTTGATAAACATGTAAAAGGAGATTTTAAAGCAGGAAAGCAGCAACACAAAGAAAATATCACTCTGGGACAGGGATGAGATTAAAAGGAACTCGAGCAGGTGGCAGTGTATAAATATCCTTGAACTGATGAAGGGTCAAGAATAAAACATGAAACAAATGAGAGCAAAACTCAGTAATGAATATTTTAGAAGACTAAAATTAATAATGAAAACATCCCTGACTTTGAGGAACAAAGACCAAGCTATAAACCATTTTGCTCTTCCTATTCTAACTTACAGCTTTGGGATGATTGGTCACAACAGGTATTGGATAAGTTGGACAGAAAAACAAGAAAAATGCTTTATGCTTATCAAATGATATACAAGAATCAGTGTATACCAAAACTATATACAGTATTCTCTGTTCTTTTTTTTAAAAAAACAATTTTATTGATTTTAAAGAAGTAAATATAATCAATTACATATTCTTTTAACATAAGGATATTTACAATACAAAATGTATTCACATAAGCATTCACATAACAATGTTTAACAAATAAAGTGAAATTACTAAAACTATATACAAAGACATCCATTGAATATCATTAAGTTGCCTAGTATTTGATTATTCCATATGTATAACACGTAGAGAGGTTGAAATTTGATTTATATGATATCATTGTCAATCTCTTTTCAACAAATTCTGTAGATTAACCCATATATGATAGTTAAAAGTTTTTCTAGATGTTCTAGATGTCATAGTTGCAATCTACAATTGACAAACTTCCATTAGAATTTTCTTAAAATCATTATAGGAAGGAGGGAATTCAGATATCCAGTTCCTTGTTATAGTTTTCCTGGCTACTGCCAGTATTGCCCAAAGTAAGGAATGTTTAACTTTTTTTACACAACCAGGTATGGGTGTATTGAGGAGTACTAATGATTTGGTCAAAATAAAATTATCTGTGAATATTGCTTGTAGGAGTTCTTTAATGTTTTCCCAAAATGCACTTAAAGCAGGGCATTCATAAAACATATGGTTCCAGTCAATGCGTGTGTTAGACTAACATCTGTTGCAAATATTTAGTTTACCATTAATTTTGTTCATTAGTTGAGGAGTGTAGAAAGATCTATAAAAAAATCTCCAGGAATATATTTTCTATTTAAGTGAAAATGTTGTTTTCCCTGCAGATTCTAATATATTTGTTTTATCTAGATCCCTTGGAAGTGTGTTATTAACTGTATAAAAATGGTTCCAGAAATTAGCAGGACAACAATATGTTTCTTCTCTGATAAGTCTGTATATAAATGCCATGTTGTCTGAATAAGTTTGTTTATGTTGAATAACTGAATTAAAGAAATCTAGCAGTATACTAGTGACCTGTTTATTAGCAGAAGTGATCGGGTTCATCTTATTTTGTAAGAATAGTCTGAGGGATTGTATGTTAAGCCATAGGGAGTTGCCTAACTGATATTCACTTATTATGTGATCTACATCCTTCACCCTATCTTCTGTAATAAGTTGAAACCAATACAAAAGACCTTTTTGTTTAAGCAAGGTAATTTTATCTATATCTAAGGATTGTAAGGATTCTTAAGTAAAGGCTATCGGGAAAATTGTAAAAAAAAGTTCCTTGTACTTAGTGTGTTTAAATATAAAGTTTCTAAAATTTATTAGTATGTTGTGTAAGTAGATAAATGAATGTTTGGGTATGCTGTGTAACATGAAGTAATCTTTAAGTATCCATAATATTGGGTTATTTATAAATTCTAATTTGTATGGCTGTGGTTTCGATATTAATAGCATAGCTGAGGATTCCCAGAATATTTTCCATTTGGCCTGATATGGTGTATCTAAAAGTTGTGCTATGGACCTAATAATAGCTGCATTAAAATAAAGGTTCAAATCAGGAAAGGCTATGCCCCCTTTGTTCCAACTATGAAGGTGATGTTTAAGTGCTATTCTAGGTTTCCTGAGAAACCAAAAAAAACTTTAATAACAGAGAATTGATCTTATTAATGAAAACTTTACTGGGAAGTATTAAAATAGATTGTATAATATAGAGAATTTTAGGAAGGATTATCATTTTAATGATAGTTAACCTTTCCTCAGTTGTAAATATAATTGTATTCCATTTTAATAGAGTTTGAATATTTACATAACATCTATTATAATTTAGTTTTGTGATTAACTTAATTTCTTTAGCAAGAATGATGCCTAAATATGTAATTTGATCTGTGATGTATTTGTTAGTGTCTTTGTTAATGTTTCTCTTATTATTGTTTAAATAGATAGGTAGGATCTTAGTTTTATTATCATTCAATGTCAGTCCAGATATAAACTGAAATGTGTTAACAGCTTCAAATAAGGCTGTTATGGAATAATTATCTCCTTTACTAGTGATGAGCACATCATCAGCAAATAACTGAATTTTGCAAGTTATTTCATCACTTATTTCTAAACCTTCTATGTTTATATTTCCTCGTATATCATTAGCCCATGGTTCCATTATAAGAGTAAACAATAAGGGAGATAAGGGACAGGCTTTTTTGTTCCTTTAGTGATGGGTATTTGAGTCGATGTGTATGATCTAATTTTGATATAAGCCAGAGTGCCTTTATAAAGATTTAATAGTAAATAATACAATTATCTGAAAAGTTTAAACATTGTAATAATGTGAATAGATAATCCCAATGTATTGAATCGAATGCTGAGTTAATGTCAAGACTAACCAGAGGCAAGTATTTTTTTTCTTTCTGTGTGAATAATCAATTAAAATAAGTGACAGTTTGATGCTATCATATGTACTTCTATTGGTTATAAAACCTGTTTGGTCATCATTAATTAACTGGGGTAAGAATTTTTTTAGCCAATCAGCATAGATATTCATAAACATTTTGTAATCAATATTTAAAAGAATTATGGGCCTATATGACGTACATAATTTAGGGTCCTTACTAGATTTAAGAATGGGCAAAATAAAAGTATATTTCCAGGATGGGGGCAAAATAATGTCATTCTGGGCTTTATGAATTCATTATGTAGTAACGAAATAATTGTTTTAGGTATGATTTTATACAATTCGAGTATCATTGCCTGGAGCTTTGTTCTGTTTAAGTTTAATTTGAGTTTGTATGTTCAGTAAAGATATCTGTTTATCTATGATTTCTGACTGATGTTTGTTGAGTGTGACATACAGGTATTTTTAATGTATTGTTTTTTCTTATTTAATGGTTGAATGATCTGAGATGTTTGATTTATCGTGTGAAAATTATGTCTAAATTCGTCAATTATGTCATGTATATTATAAACCTTTTTCTTTTTTCTAGACAAATATATTTCTTTAATATGATTATGTTTGTTGATTCTTTTTGTTTTATTTGCAAGATTAGTTAAATGTTTCCAGTTTATTGAATAGGATAGGAATTTAAATTTCTCTAAGGAAATCATAGTCTTATGATGTAAGATTGCACTAAATTCTTCCTTACTTTTATTTATTTCATCTCTAATATTATTAGATGCAGACTTGTCATTAATTTTAAAATGTAATCTATCTAATTTGTGTTGTATTTTTTTCAAGTCTTTGTCCCAGGACTTCCTTTTGTTATAATACCATTTATTTATTTGTCTGTATAAATAAGCTTTTAAAGCATCCCATATATAAATGTCATAAGTGTTGGATGTTTGATTGAATTTTATAAAATGTTGTGTTTCTTCTTCAAAAAAATGTTTGAAATTCTTTTAATTGAGTTATATATGCAGGTATTCTTCTTATATGAGTCATTAGGGTGTCATTTAAATAAAGCTCAAATATAATTGTATTATAATCTGAAATAGGGCAAGACACAATCTTGGTGTTTTTTAAATCATTTATTATTTGTGTGGATATGATTACCCTATCTATTCTAGAGTATGATTTGAATCTATTAGAATAGAATGTAAATTGAGGTGCGCTCAGGTCAGTGTAGTCATGAATCTCTTTTAGATGATATGTATCCATGAATTGTATTAGTTGTTTAGCTTGTGAGGATATTTTCCTTTTTCCTGAAGTGCTAGAGTCCTTTTCATTTAAAACATAATTACAGTCCCCTGCCATAATAATATTACCCCCAGATTGAGATACAATTTGGTTCAGTTGTTGTTTAATAGTACTGGTTCCAATACCTGGTAACCAATAATTGTTTACTAAAGTGAACATTTATGTATTTATTTTAATTATCACCAGGTACAACATCCCTTTATCATCTTGATAAGATTTAATAATTCTAGGTAACGGGAGAGTTTTATTCCAGAGAATTGCTACTCATCTTTTCTTTTTAGAATGTTCAGAACTGGCAATGACTATAGATTTATTAATATTTAAAAAGTTGATATTTTCTTTTAAAAGATGTGTTTCTTGTAGAAATATTATGTTTGGTTTGTGTATATTCAAGTATTTAAGTAAACTTCCTCTTTTAATAGGGTTATTCAGACCATTTATGTTGATTGATAAACCTTTTAGTGAAGTCATAATATCTCTATAAATGAGTAAGAAATTATTGTGTTTTATGTGTTATCTTGATTATGTTTTGTATAATCCTCTCCAAAATATTTGTTATGTAAATTATAGTCTTTGTCTGTTACCATATGATATACTGTATGTGTTATGCAATTCTTGCAACTTATAATTATATGCATTTGAATTAAGATGGATGTCAGGAAGAACTTATTAAGAAAATTGAATGTAGTGTAAATGTGATAAAAAAAATGGGGTAGCTACCCACCTGGAGTTATAATCTCCTTGTCCCAGTGACATCTGTCACTCGGATCAAACCCCTACCCAGCAGAAGCAAAAAACAGTCTCCACTGTATATAAATGTGAGATAGGTAAAATAATAACTCTATATATATTTACATATTCATTAAAACAAGTTGAAAAGATCTGTAATCAGTGTAACTCATCTGATATTACTTGTAACAAAATGTCATTCGGAATAAACCTCTAACTGTAGCAACTAAACATAACCTTCACTATATATGAATGTTAAACATATAAAATATCAACTCTATATATGATTGCATATTCATTAACACAGGTAAGGCATAGTTATAATCAGTGTAACTCATCAAGTATTGCTTAAACCATTTCGTCATTCAGAAATGACCTATAAACAACAGCAACAGAACATATCTTCTTTGTATATAAAAATTAAACAGATTAAATAATAACTTCATATGTGATTATATGTATCTTAAAACTGGTCTGAAATCTATGAAAGCAGCATTCTGATATAGAAGCCTGTCAATTGAAGTTACTACTAGTCATTTAACACATATGCTATATGTCGGTGTAATATTTAAAACAAATCAATATGAGTATCATTAGAGTGAAAGGTCAGGTGACACCTTAAGCACTTGTGATAGAAAATGCCATCATGCATTAAGTGAGCTTATTTTAACCCATATTATTTTCTATCAGCCTCTGAATGGAAAATCAATTGTAATTTGTAATAAGATTAGTTTATCCTGTTAAGTAAGGCACAACAATATAAATAACACGGGATACATTAACATAAAAGAAAAAAAATGCATACTTACTTTTCCCTTGTTTTCCTTCCCCTTCAGTTTACTATAAACATAAATAAAAGTAAGATAATTGAAGATCTCTTTCTTGAGAATCAAACTGAGTCCAAATGGTGCAGTCAGCAAGTTTAAAATACATTTTTAAAGTAAATACAACCTTTTCCAGCATTTCTGATGCTTTTTCAACAAAATTGCATGTACTGACTTCCTGGTTGAGCAGGTCAACTAGCTCTGACGTTATCAAAATGTGTTGCGATGTTGTGGAGTTCATTCAAGAATGCAGAGAAGATTTTTAATGAAAATAAGGTAGTTCATGAAGAAATAAGCTTGTGGACATCACACTCTAACTTCATAAAGTCTCTGGAAGATGTTTTTTCATCATTTTGAGTGAAAAAAACACCAAAAATAACAAGTATGTAACTGTATTTAAAATGTATAGGGAAAGTTCATATGAGTAACAACTGCATTCTTCCCATAGCCTGCTCATACATGCACAGCTAGTTTGAACTGTCCTTTACAAATAAACAGCACCACAGAACTCCAAATGTAGCAGAAAGTATTTTAAATAAATCACATAGCCTTATTAATCCATTTTATATTCACATGACAGAAAAAAAGTGTATTTAAAAGTGGGTCTTATAAAAAAGAATTTGTAGTCTTATTTTGATATGCAACTGATGCATGTGTGTTAATTCTGGGCACATTGCCGGTGCTGCAAAGAACACTTTTGCCTAACATCAAAGATTGAAATAATACTAATTTCATAAACTTTAATCATACTTTGTCTTAGGAATGGGGTCCATTTCTGTTATGATATTAGAAACCCAAAAGACCTGAAGAAATTAAACTCACCAAAGCCATTTATCCATACAAAGTACCACATATGGATTTATATTCAGATTTATATGTCTGTAAGTGTTAAAGTCACTGGACAGGTCCAGATATACTGCATGTACTAAACAACCACTGTCCACCATTTTGATGAATATTTCAAAGCAATTAATAAGGTAAAGAACAATAATTTGCCTACTGGAATGTAGCCAGTTCACAATACAGAATACATAGATACAATTAATTAGAATTGATTATAAAACAATACCTCTTACTTTACTGTATGCTTGCCTATAAACTGTATTATTAGACTTATATGAAAGACATCATTGATCTGCCTGAATGTTGTAATCTGAAAAAGTACAGTTGTGTAAATAAACCTATCAGAACAGTAGATGTTCAATTGATCAGTGCTGAAGTAGTTTTAGCTATATAAGTTCTGTCCTGCCAATGATATAGGAGCCAGCCAGTTTCCAAAGTTCAAGACACCTTCCACATGCCCAGACTATCAGACAGCCAAAGCCGTGCTGACTAACAGACAAGTTTGGACACCAAGCCCTTCAGAGCTTTCCTGTCAAGAGACAGAGGGAGGCTAAGCCCTGAAAGGGCAGTGCTAGAAACAAGAAAAAAAAATGTCAACACACTGGCATAAAAAATACAGAAAAAAATCTAACAATGAGGCGACAAACATGGTCTCAGCTGAGTAAAAGTAAAACTTTAATATAAAAAAGGTTTAAGATAATATAAGCGCTTTCATGTCTATTCAGGATGCTTCATCACACAGCAAAAAACAAGATGGTTGGAGCTAGGGAGTAGCTACTGCAGCGATGATCATTTAAACATCTGCTGTTATAGTAAGTTTTCTTACACAACTGTACTATGTTCATCATATTGATTACGGCTGCAGTAGCCTTAGCTATATGGGTAGCTTACCATAGCTAACTATATGTGGGAAGTTGAATGAGAAAAGTCCAGGAGTCTCTGGAGAATAAGACTGCATTTAAAAAGGAGGATCAGAGGGCAAGTATGCTGAAATGGCTAATAAATTAACCCTGATAGAGAAATAAAAAAGGCCATAGGATAGTAACATACAGAAACATTGTAAAACCAGAAAACAGCTAGCTTTGAATGGGTGTTTGTTATGTTGTTGGTACCAACTAGAAAACCTTTCCATTTGCTAATGCATGATTTTCTATTCACAGGCTTTCTTGCCTTCATTAGTACCTGCTGTATGTCCTCAGTAAACAGGTGCTTAAAAGTGATTAAAACCCTATTATCCAAGTTCAAATTGAAATTCAAGTTCATTTAAGTGCTTGGCCCAAGCACTGGACATGTGAATAACAACAATAACACCAATTAACAACAAATAATAAATAATAAATAAAAATTATGATATAAAGGCAACATCAAACAAATAAGTTTTAAGAGAACTTTTAAAGCCTACAACTTAAGGAATCTCCTGAATCCAGGCTGGAAGATGATTCCATAATATAAGACCTTGGTACCTAAAAGAATGAAAGCCTGAATGGTCCAAATTAAAGCATGGACTAGAGAAAATGCTTTGTGAGCTACATCAAACTGCGCAGGAAGGAACATAAATATGCAAGAGCTCTTTCAAGTATGGTGGACCTGGGTTATGGAGAAAAATATACACCAGCAAAATAATCTTCTACATAGCATGATATCTGACAGGGAGACAATGCAAGAAATATAAAACAGGCATAATATGCTGATGTTCCAAAAAAGCCACCAACTCGTTGGAATACACATGGCAAAACACTTTAATAAAAAATAGTAAAAATCAGTTTGCAGTATCTTGAAAATAAAAATTAAAAGGCATACACTATATAAACAATCAAATCATATTAAGATACTGCAAACTGATTGGATTTGACACAGATCTATTATTATTTAAACAAGAGCAGCAGTTACTGTAGTATGTCTGAGGAAGCAGAGAGGACTCTGTGAAAGCACTCACATGTTTTATATATATTTTTTACTATTTTTTATTAAAGTGTTTTGCTGTGTATATTCCAATGAGTTGGTGGCTTTTTTGAAACATTATACTTTTATTGTTGGTTACTTTATCCAGATTCAGGGGATTTGTGTTTGATAACATGCTGATGTCCTGGAACACCAGATAATAGGTATGTGGCACAATTTTAGACAATTTGTAAATGTGCCAGCCATGAGTCAGGTAAACCAACAAATAATGAGTTACAATAGTCCAAATGTGAGGAAATCAAAGCATGGACCACAATGGGAAGGTTTTTGGGAGGGATAAGATGCTTGATCAAGGAGATATTCTGGAGATGGAAACAAGATGCTTTGACAACAGCTGAAATATGATCCTGCAGAGTCAGCCAGTCATCAGGACCTGCTCCAAGATCACTCATCTTAGAAACAAATTTCAGTTTGTTGCAATGGTTCTGAATATCAAGCATCAAAACTGGAAGGGAAAAGTTCCTCAAGGTAGCATGAATATACAGGGATAACATTTTAGAAGTATTGAGTTCAAGCCTGATGCTAACAATGCAGTCATAGATAAGTGCCACGTTATAAGAAAGGGAACTAAGGCATGACATTGAGTCCTGATGGAATGAGAGCTAAAACTGTGTGTGTCATCAGCATAGAGATGGTATCACATGCCTCTCAAATGTTAAATGTCCCTGAGTGGCAATAAACAAATGGTAAATAATAGTGGGCAAAGAGTAAAGCCCTGTGGAACCCCACAATCCAGAGGGCAGGGAGAAGATGATTTCACAGGAAACACAACCCCCCCATGAGTGGAACCTGTCAGTTAAGTGGTGAACCAGTTCAGGATAACACTAGCAAGGCCACAGTAATTCTCAAATCTATCTAAAAGAATAGAATGGTCCACTAAACTAAATGCCAATGAGAGCTCCAAAAAGACCAGGACTAAGTACCTGATCACTCGTAGCTAGAAGATTAATAAAACCTCTAGTGAGAGCAGTCTCAATACTATGTCTTGTCCTGAAATAGATTTAAGATGGCCCAATCAGATAGGAATGACTACAACTGAGTGTAGACTATTTTCTCACGAACCTTCCCTAAAAAGTGGAGGTTAAAGATTAGAAGATAATTCTCAAGATCATCCAAGTCAAGTTCAACCTTTTTAAGGATTGAGGTCACCAATGCTTTTCTCAGTTATGCGGAAGACGCATGGAGCCTAAGAGAAGTGGTGAAGATCTTAAGCAATAATGGACAAATGACCTCAAAGGATGCTACCATGAACTGAATGGGACAGGAGCCCAGAGAATTAGTAGTACTACTCATATCGGGGATCATATTGCTCAGGTCATCAGTGTCAGGAATGGCAAGTTCTTCTGAAATGCAGGAAAAAGAATCACCCCTTTAACAGAATGAAATAAAGATGAAATTGAAGATAAAGCCATAGAATATTTAATAGAGAGAATTTTAGTAAAGAACTAGTTGGCAGCCAGGATACATTCTTCAGCAGAAAATAATTCAAAATATTCAAATAACAAGCAGTTAACTGAAGTTGATTGGGGTTGCAGTATAGCAAACAACCCTGTTTTATGTGAGCAGATACAATATGTGAGGAACCTTGCAGTAATTGCCTCTGGCTATTTCCAAAGGAAGGGAGAACCATTGTTGCCTGTGCCAGAAAGGAGTCACCATGGTGATCTTGGGGGTTCCTTCTGAATCTTCAAAAGTACCCTGTATTAGTAGAAAGGGTGGAAAAGCACACAAGGACATTTCTGCCCAAGGAAAAGAAAAGATATCTGTTGCCCAGACCTTGCAAGGAGTCCTGAAACAAAATCTTGCCAGTTGATTGTTCAGATATAGTAGGAAACAAAGAGGTCTACTTCAGTAACTCCCTACAAGTAGATTAAATCTTGGAAGACTCCCTGATCTAGTTTCCAGTTGTGAGGTTCTGCTCTGGTACTGCCGAGCATGTCTGCCACAATTTTACTCTGACAGAATGTAGGTTACCTGCAGAGTGAGATTGTGCTGTGAAGCTATAGCCCAAGCTAACATGGCTAGTCTGAGATGGGGGGGAATGACATGGTCCCTCCTGCTGTTGATGTACCTCATGACTGTTGTATAGTATGCAGCAACTTGAAGAGGACCCAGGGACCAAAGATAATTCAGGAGTTAATTGTCTTGATCAAGACAATCATGTCTTTGATTTTTTTATGTGCTTGTGTCGATCCTTGGTGTCTCACACACTCTGAACTTTTATCCCTTCAGAAAGTGCTCACCAAGCAAAGTCTGAGATATCTATGGTGACTGACCACTTTGGAACAGGGATGGAGAAGAAGAGACCTGGGTTTAAGGATAATTGTTGTCTCCACGAAATTATTTCTTTTTTGACTTACTCCAAACCTAGGATTTGAAAAGACAATGGGTGTTGGTGCTTGAACCAAAAATACTTTAAAAAATCACTGTATTTTTGTCATGTGGATTCCTGCTAGAGGTATCATGAGAACATAGGAGACATGAGACTCAAATTTATGAGGTATTCCCTTGCAGTGACAAAAGGTTAAGTGGAAATCCTTAGAAATAGATCTATAAATAGATCTGTTTTTTTTTTTCTCTGTGGAAGAAAAGTTTTTTGAACTGATATCCATCCAAGGAACACAATCTTGTGTGAAGGAATCAAAGTAGAACTTTTGAATGCCATCTTGGAATACCACTTTTAGTAAGAGATCTCTCACCAAAGAGAGAGAGATTCCTGACACTTCGAAAAGGACTCTGTAAAGATGAGAAAATTGGATAAATGTGGAAAAATGAGTACCCTGTACACTGCTGTGAGATATAATTGGAGCTAGACAATTTTTGAATGCTCTATGTGCAGTGGATAGTCCAAAGGGTAAGGCAGAGAATTGATAATCTGATTGAGGCACACAAAACCTTAAGAAAAGTTTGAATTATGTGTAAATAGGTATTTGATGATCAGCATTGTCTAAATCTAGCATTACAGTGAAACTTGAAAGAGGAAGAAAATGTTACAGATTGTGAAGTGACATTGTTTAAAATTTAGGCACTATCACAAACAGGATTAGTAAAGAAAGATCCAGAACTAGTGTCCAATCATTTTCTTTCTTTAGCACTAAGAACATGCTTGAATACAACCTCTTCCCACCTGGGAAGGAGGAACTGATTCTACAGACTCCAAATCCATAGGGCATCTGCTTTAGACCTGAGATTCATTTAGTGAGGTATTTCTGCAGCCTTTCCAGCTGTTACAGATGTCTTGTGAGGTACATACCAAATGGGGCGTTGTACTCTATAATGGGTCTAATGAGGTATGAGTACAGTGGGACAATGACCTACTTTTTTCTGGATGAAAATCCCTTAGTGATGAGGTGTGCCACATAGAAGGATTTCCTGACTGTTGTGGCTATGTGGTTCTTGAAGGTGAGACCACTGTTCACCTGTGTCCCTAAGTCTCTCATCACACTTTTGGTGCTTAGTGTACAGCCAACTATGTGTAATTCATGGGTAAATGTTTTTTCCCAAAGGGAATAACTATACATTTCTTGGCATTAAGCTTGAGCCCATGGCCCTGGCACCAAGTATCTATTTCTGTAAGGCCCTTTTGTAGAATATCCACATAATTTGGGGATTCAATAATGGCTACCAGTTTGCATTCATCTGTGAACTTTGTAAGCCAGAGTCCCTTAGTGTTGGCCTGTACTTCAGAGAAGTAGATGCCAAACAAGAGCGGTCCCAGGACTGAACCCTAAGGTACTCCACTTGTCACTTGTCTGGAGCTGGATTTGGAGTCGGTTACTTTTACAGTCTGGGTTCTGTCAGTAAGCCAGTTGGCAGCCCATCAAGTGATGTAGGGATCTATGCCCAGCTTAGTAAGTTTATCTATGATTCCAGAGTGGAGGATGGTGTCGAAGGCCTTGGCGAGGTCCAGAAAGTCTGTGTGGACCGCCTTACCCTCATCCACAGCTCTGGATACTGATTTGAAGAAGTCAATCAGGTTCAGGAGACAAGATCGGCCCTTCACAAACCCAAACTGGGTGGGGTCCAGTGTTTGAAGGTCACCAATGTCTTTGTTTATAAGTTCCATGATAATGCGTTCCATGCCCTTGCAGTTCAGGCTAGTCAGACTGATGGAACGGTAGTTCCCAGGATCCAAGATGGATCCCCCCTTGTAGAGTGGAATAAAGCATGACACTTAGGTGAGGTACCAGTTCATTTTGTAGTTCATGTAGTACACAGCCTGGGATGTCATCTGGTCCCATGGAAGCCAAAAGTGATACCTCTTTCCAGGGGAGCACAAGAAGCAAATTGCAGTAAAACTACAAGTCTTTAAAAGTCACTTTTTCACAGAAAAACACAGTAAAAAGTGCTAAACAACACTTTGCCAGCTACCTAAAAGTACAATAAATACAATTTTCCACAGAAAAATGGATTTCATTTACTTTAAACAACTTTAAGCTAACAGAGAAAAAAAGAGTACTTCCATTTATGTGTACTATACAGTTTCATGACAGTTCATTAAAACACAAAATTCTAAGCTTTAAAATTTTCTGAAACAGAAAGTGATATAACGCAAACAATATTTAGAAAACAGGAGGCTTTTCCACAAAAGGATTAGCATCAAGTTGACTGTTGATCCTCAAAAGGGTTAAACGTGCAGACTCTTCTGCAACAGTAAAGCTCTGAAAGGCTGGGCACCCAACTTGTCTTTTAGTCAGGTCAGCTCAAGCTGCCTGATAGTTTGGATTTGTGGAAGGTGCCCTGAAGCTTTGGAAGCTGATTGACTGTTATATTCTTGGTGGGATATAAGTCATATAGCTAAAGCAACTGCAACAGTGATCAATATAAACAATGATACATATGAAAACACTAGATATCCAAATGACTGTATCAACTGTGTACACATTTTAAAGCACTATGCAAAGTTTCAGAATAATGTGACCTAATAGCTAGTAAGACAGTAAGCTGACTTGAATTTTTTTGTCTACTTAGCTGGTTAGTATACTTTATTGACCAGACACTAAAAAATATAATTTTCAGACTTATATGTCTCAGGATCAGTAATGTACCCAGCATATTTGACAGCCAGAGAGAATTTTTCTCACACACACACACCCTCTCACACACACACACACACACACACACACACACACACACACACACACACACACACACACACACACACACACACACCCCTGCAGAGGTTTTTTTTCTAATACCTACTCCTCTATGACAATTGTTTTAGTAATAATCATGAAATGAAATGAAATAATAGCCAGCAAGGAGCAAACTAGGAGGAGTGATAAAATTTCTAAAAGACTCAGTCATCCAACAGGAAGGCTCATCCCAAACAAATAACTAGTGCCAGAATCATGGAATAAAGCTAAAATTAATTATAGTCTCCTTTATAAGTTGAGTACAACATTGACAACATACCCTTTAAAGCTGACCCAGTAGTTTGGGATTTGGTAACTTCTGTGGACAGTTGACCCCAAACTCTATTAGTAACAAATCAAGATGAAGCAAACTTAGGGGCATTCTGCAAAATGAGGAACAATTTCAGCTTGGTTTTATGAATACAGCACAGAGGGGGAAAGAGAGAGAGGGGGAGAGAGAGAATAAAGATTGCAGCATATTTCATGCAAATGCACACTAGTCATGTAAATGCATACTATAAACTAAGCCAACAATATGACAGTAACTTGCAGACCAAACATTTTAAGCAAACATTATGCAAAATTGTGCGTAGTTTCAAATGTGTTTCATACAATATTCCAATTTATTTCATACAAATGCACACTAGTTGTTAATACTTACCATTAAACTCAGCACCACTAAGCACTATCAACAATACAGCTAGTCACCCCACTCCCAAGAAAAAAAGTATAAATATTCCAATTTATATCAGACAAATGTGCACTAGCCAGCCATTAATACTAGAATTTAAGCTCAGCAAATGAAGAAGATACGTTCCTACAGCACAGCTAGCTGTGCCCGACAAAAAAAAAAATCAGTTTCACAAAAATGCACACTAACCAGCCTTTAAACTAATATAAAAAGACAAAGTAACTGCCACCCCCCACAAAAAAGCATGACAATTCAGATCAAAATGTACCTTAACAATGGAATTTAAACCAACCAAGTGAAAAAGACAAGTTACATTCATCCACAGCACAGCTGGCCAGCCCTTCCCCCCAAAAAAGGATAGAAATGTTCCAGTTTATCAATACAAATATTCACTTGCCAGCCTTAATGGCAGAGTTTAAGGTGAGTAAATTAAAGGGCAAGAAACTTTAACCCACAGCCCAGCTAGCTGCCCCCCATCCCAGCAAAACAAAAAGAGGGCAGAAGATTACAATGAAAAAAAAGAGCATAAATACTGAATTTTAAAATATTTAAAGAAATGTGCGTGCACACACACACACACACACACAAGCAAAACTTTAAAATATTCGGACAAATGCAAACACACACACACATGCACACGCGCACACACACACACACACACACACACACACACACACACACACACACACACACACACACACACACACACACACACACACACACACACACACACACACACACACACACACACACACACACACACACACACACACACACACTAGCCTAGCCTCCAGCAGTCTGGTAGTCTATAACGCCCTGGCTGATTCACTTGTCATTAATCCAGTTTGCCAAATTCAGTTAAACAAACAAAAAAAAGCTTCTCTACTGCAAAACTTTGTACTGCATTGTACAGTATAACTAGAAGGTTGCTGTCACTTTTAAAAATAACTGTGGTTCTTTCTAGTCATCTGTAGTTCCTTCTGAGTTTCCTTTAATCCTGTACTACATTTTCACGCATAGACATACAGACACACAGACACATGCAAGAGGAAGAAATAAAGCATTTACTTTAAAGCCAGATTGTGGTCAAATGGGGCACTAGGCACAGTGACAGACTGGGCATTCCACACATGCAGCACCCACCCATCCGTTTCAGTGTCCCATTAGTTATACATTTCTCCCCAGTTACCATAAACACTGTTCAAACCTCTCAGTGTGCAGACTGTTTTCTTCTTTACTTCTACAATGAATACAGATTTTAAATTTAATTTAAAACTTTAATTTCAAATGTTATAGCACAATCACCGATAGAAATTTTCTAAACAAAGCAATTTAGTGCCACAATGAAAACAGACTTAGCATTAACAGTAAACTTTGCCATTAAAACTCACATTTATGAAGTATCATTGAAACTCACATTTAAGGAAAATGCGAATGGCCAGTGGCAGATAAAGTTTACCTTTGGGATGCTTTCATAGGTTCATAGGTTCATAGGTTTATACTAGGCTATCTGCCCTAAGGCATTTATAAGCCTAGCCCAAATTTTTGTGGCTTACGCCACCCCTTATATGAAAAAATACTGTGCCCATTAGTTTGTTGTGCCTCTGTCCAGCAGTGACACAGAGATGATTCCCGGGGTAAACCTACGATCTCCCATCCACAGGTCTAGATTTCTCTTGAACAGAGTCAGCGAGGTGCTCTGCCTCACATGGACCGGGATTTTATTCCACAGCATAGGGAGTCTCTGAGTGATAAATCTATCCCTCCAGCACGTCCTATTTATATCCGTGCTAAGGTTTAAGTCGCTTGCTCTAGTGGTTTTGGTGGATTTGGATTTTTGAGGTGGAGCATGTCCATTAATTGCGGGTTGGACATGGCCTTGTATGTCAGGCACATGTCACCTCTGAGCAGACGGTATGCGACTGAATAGAGCTGGAGTTTCTTCAATCTGGCAGTATATGACAGATTTTGGAGTCCCTTTATCCTTTTGGTGAGGAACTTTTGGGGTCTCTCCAATTGCTGCAGATGTCGGGTGAGATACATCCCGAATGGGGCATTGTACTCGATCATTGGTCTGATAAGTGAAGAGTACAGGGAACAATGACCTCACTAGATCTGGATGTGAATCCCTTTATGATCAGGTGGGCAATGTAGAAGGTCTTTCTAACCACTTTAGCAATGTGAGTGTCAAAAGAAAGGCCACTGTCAACCTGGGTCCCCAGGTCCCTGATAACCTCTTCTGTGCTTAGTGGATTGCCACCTATATGCTAGCTTGGGGTTACCTTGTTTTTCCCGAAGGGTATGACTATACATTTTTTGGCGTTTAACTTCAGGCCATGGCTCTGGCACCAGCTATCTGTTTCCGTGAGTCCCTTCTGAAGGATATCCATGTCCGATGCACTTTCCACTATGGCGCCCAGTTTGCAGTCGTCTGCAAACTTTGTCAGCCAAAGTCCTCCCATGCTGGCCTGTACTTCTGAGAAGTAGATGCCAAACAATAGGGGGCCAAGGACCGAGCCCTGTGGGACACCACTTGTGACCGGCTTGGAGTCTGACACAGCGCCAGCAACTCTAACCCTGTGGGTTCTGTCCTTAAGCCAGTTTGCAACCCATCTTGTGACATATGGGTTTACATTTAAGCTGGTAAGTTTTTCTACAATACCCGAGTGGGGTATTGTGTCGAAGCCTTTGCAAGGTCAAGGTAGGCTGTCTGGACTGCCTTTCCCTCATCACTGGCCTTGGTGACTGTTTCAATGAAGTCGACCAAGTTCAAAAGGCATGATCTTCCCTTGACAAAGCCAAACTGGGTCGGGTCCAATGTCTGCAAGTCCCCTATATCTTTGTTTATGAGCTCCATTATGATCCTCTCCATAGCTTTGCAGACTAGACTTGTTAAGCTTATGGGGCAGTAATTACCAGGGTCCGTGAGGCGCCGCCTTTGTGGAGTGGGACCACAGTTGCCGTGACGCCACTCCTTGGGCACGTATCCTGTGGTAAGGCTGAGATTAAACAGCTGCCTTATGTGCGGGTTAATTCCTCATTTAGCTCGTGTAGCACACAGCCGGGGACACCATCCGGTCCCATTGATGCTGTGTTTTAGCTTTAGAGAGAGCAGCTTTCACCTGCGCATTTGAGATGTCCGGGAGGCTACACTCGGCTGGGATAGTTATCTCTCCTTTAGGGGGGTGAGGGGGGTGAAGTTTGCACTGAACCTGTCTGCCAGTATGTTGGCAATGTCTGTGGGTTCAGTGATTTTTGTATCATTTTGGACTAATTCTGAGCATATCTGGGAGTTTCCACCCAGGTTCCTAACATAGCTGAAAAAGGCCTTATGATTGTCCTTTGAATCCATGGCAATTTTTCTCTCAAAATTGGCCTTAGTTGATTTTATGAGTGCTTGTAATTTTTTACTAATAATGATCAGGGTGACTTCCCTTTTATGGATTTTGTTCTATCATGTAATAGCTTTCTCCTCTTATTGTAAAGTTTGTTAATGGCTGGGGTCCACCAGACTGGACGTTTGCCCTTTGTGGAAAGAGTCTTGGTTTTATTTGGGATTGCCTGATCCATGCAGTCCTGGAGGTGTTCATAGAAGGCATTTGTAAGGGCTTCCAGCTTGGGTTGTGGTTTCCTCTGGCTCAGGGGCCTTGAAGGATACCACACCAGTCTTGAGTAGTGTGAAGTTTGCTTTAGAGAAGTTCTTCACTATGGTCTTTTTGTTTGGGGTGGGGGCGGGATGTGGATTTCCAGTGAGATTAGTTTATGATCAGATCTCACCAATGAGGGATATACTTCGGTGTGGAGCATTTTGTCCCCATGTTTGTGACAATGAGATCTAGTATATTTTCTCCTCTCGTGGGAACAGTGACTAGCTGTTCCATGGCATTTGAATTTATGAACTCCAGGAACCGTTGGGCTAGAAAGTTAGGGCTTGAGTAATGTTCCCAGTCTATATTCGGGTAGTTGAAGTCACCCAATATGATGGTGTTTGGAGATACATTTATACCCTCCAGTGTCTTCAGGAAGGCTGTGTGGGGTTCCTGAGTTTGAGAGGGTGGCCTGTAGCATGCTACAATTTGTAGAGCAGTTTTGCCTATGGTTAGTTGCACCTGGATGGTTTCCAAAGCTTCATGCGTTGCCACCAACCTGGAGGTGTGGGTATCCTTTATGAATATGGATACACCCCCTCCTTTTGTGGTGTGGTCCAGGTTTTGGGGCCGGAACGCATGATATGAGGTAAAACCTAATAGTGCCGGGGTGCTCTCAGGAGCCTTGAACCAGGTTTCAGTTACAGCACAGACATCGATGTTCTCCATACTGAGAAGGGCCTCGAGTGCGTGCATTTTGAGATTTAGACTTCTGGCATTGAGCAGCATTACCCTCAGTTTCTTCCCATTTTTGTTTTCTAGGGTGGTAGGTTTAGAATTTGAGCCTTGCCTTTCAAACTATAGGTCCCTTGCACATATTTTTACGACCATGCATACATGCATGTGTTCTTTGATTCACCTTCCTGATTGTATTAAGTTATATTAATACAGCACCACTTGTTAAAGTGTGTTTTAAATTTGTAGTTTTTAACATTTTTACAGTAAGCAATGAAGCAAAACATATTATCCAATAATGACAAAACAGCCCATTTCAGAACATTTTAACCACAAAAGTTCACTCAAACTTCTGTCATTATATAGACCAATACTACTCAATATATACAATCTCTGCAGAAGTAAACATCATGTGAATAAACATATGTATAAGTAATGATGCGCAGCTGGTAGCAAACAACTTTATATTAAAGTGGTTCCTCTACAAATTTCTTACTTGCTTTACTTGAATAATAAATTGCCTGCGCTCAAGTGAAAAAATTGGTAAGCTGGTAATATTGCAATAGGGAATAGTACCAAACTGACAACAGGTTCATAGTTAATAGTCATGTCATCCAAAGGAAGACTGCAGCACCCCAACCCCCTCTTAAAGTACAAGACAGTATTAGCAGCTGCATTAAAAGCACATATACTACCTGTAATGCTATGGCCATTTGCTAAACAAAGCATATGCACATTGAAAACAGTCTTAGCATGAACAGCAGTAAACCTCTCTTCCCTTGAAGCTCACAGTTTCTTGAAAATCCACTGAAGCTTATAATCCTTGCAAATGCATTAAAACTCAATTCTTTGAAAATGTGCCAAAAGTCATTTGTTACTAGTCTGGTAGTTGGTGCAGGAGATTCAGGCTTCTGTTTCCTGTAACTAAGCGGTATGGAGTTTGAGCCTGAGAAAATTTACTAACCTGTATAGCTCTCAACTGCCCAGAATGTCCAGATTTTTGCAACATATTTTTAGTTTGTTCTTCACAAAATTTGTGGTTTTCTGGTAAATCAGGGAGGACTGAAGTTTAAATAATGACATACATTTGAGTTTCAGACCATGTTATTCAGAAAACACATGCTAACACAAAGCCTCTTATTCTAGAACTTTCTAAGTTTATAAGAGCAAGATTTAAAATCTGTTCCTAGTTTTGGGCTTTTGTTCACACAATATTTTAAGCTTTGTCAAGATTTGAGAGGTATGCTAGCTAACACACACACACACACACACACACACACACACACACACACACACACACACACACACACACACACACACACACATGCACACGCACTCACACACACACACTTTCTTGTATTTAAATTCCATGCAAAACGGAGGAACGCTAAAAACATGCAGAACAGTGGAACACTAAAAAGGAGTATGCAGCATGTGTGTGTTAACACACTGGGATGCACAGACAGACAGTTCTAAAAGAAGAATACCCTTAAAGAATCCAGCTCTTGTTTTAGTTTAAGCTGTTTGCATTTGTGTGAAAAGCTGTTAAAAGGCATGGCTGCACTCCCTTACTGTTTGCAGCTGGGGTGGACTGCACTCTCCACCCCACATTAGTATGCCTTTGCTCAATATATTGTGCCTGCAATTATTATATGTCATACCTTAATGGTGGATGTTTGTCTCTATTATGGGAGGGGGGGGGGTGAAAATTATTTCAAAAGGTATATTTGCAAATTTGGCTCCAATAAAATTTGGTATTATGGTTAAGTGCATTTATGTTTATAATTCTATGATTGTAGAGCATGATTGTGGATATACATTTCTGTTTATTTCAAACTCTGAAAGGACCATATTTTCCATTAGCCTTCATGTCTTTAGCAGGTGAATATGTGTGAAGTGCATGCATCATGCAGATTTACTCTTCAAATCAGTGACTAAAGCTGCAGTTGCTATCCAGGGGAGAAATGGTCTAACAAAGAATTTTGTGTAGTGCTTTTCATACTGAATTGGAACAGATGAAGAAATAAGGACATAAGAGCAGAAGCCAAAGTAGTCCAATTACAGAAAAGGTCAAAATGAACAGTTTATGTTAGTTCTGGCATATGTGCAGGAAAGTAGCTGTCAATCTGATGAAGATTTGAGACTGATAGGCAAAGGGCAAGAGGAAACCATGGCAATCAGCAAAAAGGTAAATGGATTGTGAGAGGGAAGATGTGCAACAGTCATGCATGAGTGTTAAAGTAGGTAGGAGAGTTGCATTGAATAGTGAAAAATGGAGACAAGTGACATGACACCCCGACTCTATGTAGAAAAAGGGGAAAAGGGGTGATGATGATGGTTACCTACTCAATCTGGTTCCTTACTCATCTTCACTGCTGATGTTATTCTATAGTATTGCTGCTGATGGATTAACTGACTGGTGAAATGGCAGCGTAGTATATGAACAGTACTTTCTTGGTCCTTTAGCATGTCCCTAGCATGCTGTCTGCTAGCTAGATTTGTTCACATTATTCCCCATGATTTATGCCTGAGACTGTACCACTGGTAGAGCTGCCCTAATGAGGAGAAAAGGCGTAGGTTACTGGTTGTTGACTGGCATCTTTCTAGCAGGGGCTGTCACATGTGGGGCGGGAATGGGAAATGGAGTCAGTCAGTAGAGCAGTGGCGTAGAGCATCTTATAAGCTGTGCAGTACTTTTCCATTTTTTGCCTTAGGTCCAACCTTGACCACACTGACTTAATTTTGCAGGAATAGTCATGCAATAAGTTTGAAGCCATGGTGGTGCAGTGGTAGCATTGTCACCTTACAGCAAGAGGTACTCCCGTTCGATTCTCAGCTGGAGAACCTTCTGTGTGGAGTCTGCATGTCCTCCCCGTGGTTGAGTGGCATTCAAAAGACATGCGTGAATGGGTGCGCCTTCGTTGAAGGTTGGGCATCAGGCTGGCAAATAGGCACTGTAAAAATCTACTGCCAATCATTAGCAGACCTGAGTTCTGCTGTGGTGACCCCTAATCGGGAAAAGCCAGAAGAAGAAGAAGAAAAAGTCATGCAATAATTTCATAGGTTATAGGTAAGTAGTAAGCTAGCTACACTTGTGTGTCATTTTAAGCCTAGCCAATTTCCCTTCCAAAAGTGGTAATCAAACTCTGCACCTTGTGACACAGAGATAAGCACCTTAAACAATATACCAATGCCCGGGTTCCTATTGCGTGATCGCAGTCGCATTTTGTTGAATGCATCTTGATCGAACCTAAAAGAAAGAAAAGGCAAAATAGTGAAGCGGCTTTTTAGCAAATTATTTCCCTTTGACATTTTCAGCACTGTAGTGCGATCTCGGAGTCGGTATATTTAAGTGGGGGGTGTGGTGGGTACAGCCTCCCACATTGGGAAGGTGTGGGGTGCAAAGCCCCTCCCCCACATTATATAATGTTTTAAAGTTGTTTTTTTTATTTTTTTTTATTTTGGAACAGCGATTTTTTTTTCCCTTGGAAATAATTGCTGTTCTGAGGTTTTCGATATTGTAAGCTTTCACTTACATGGAGTCGATTATCATTCGCTTTTGTAAGCATGCAATAATATAATATAGACCCCAATGCCCAACCCCCAGTGAAGAGTAGCCAGCTGAGGACTTGCTTGCTTTGGCCTCTACAATGATTGCAGCTCTTTGATTCTCACAAACACATTGCCTGGTGATCCTTCCAAGATCTAGTGCTCAGTAGAGCTTAAAATATGATACACCTATGCCAGCATGGTTTATCCCTCTCCAGGGTAAGCATGAACATTCTACCTGCTAAATCTGTCAGATGTCAGAGCTGCTAATAAACTCAGGTTACTTGGCTGTTTCAAGGCTTCATCTCTCTGTGTCACTGGGCAGGCATAATTTAAACAGCCTTTGATGTCATATACCTTCGGAAACGAAGGCAGTGAGTGCATCTGTTGCTGTCCTTCTGTTGTTATTTTTTAATGTGCAGGCCTGTTCTAAATTAAAATAATGTACGAAAAGGTAGCATTTTTTTCTTTCTCCACTCATTTTAACTCCATAGAAAATCTGTTGAAACTGGTGAAAGGAAATTATCTATAGGTGAACCCCTTGTCTTACAATTTCTGTCAGTAGCTGAATAATAATATTCAGATGCAGAAAGGTTAAAGCAAACCACAAAGAGACAAGCCAAAATTATGAAAAACAGAAGAGTCATTAAGGCTAAATAAGAACGGACATTCTCTGAAAAAAGGAATAAAGGCTATGCGTGAGCTGAATGTCAAATACTTTACAGATCATAGGCTGATGTCATCAATCTATCAGTTTGGGAGAGTGATAGCTGAAAGTGACGGCAGTGACCACAGGCTGAGGTTAATATCATCAATCAATTAATGATTTCTATGATTAATGACAGCAGCTGGAGGCTCCTGTCACCAATCTATGCATAATTTCTATTATTCATGATACCACCAGCTGGCCGGTACACTCAGTCTCTCATTCATCCATGTTTTAATAGTTATCATGAATTACTAAAGGTGCAGCATTAAAGGAAACATAAACCTTTTATGTTGCTGTGATTGAAATGAAAATGCAGGCTGTAATAAAGCAGAGTTAAACTAAAACTGTTCACTCATCTATACCACTGCTCTTCATAGCCATAGGAAAAGTACGGTCTATGGAAAATGTTACACAAAACACTGAATATGTCTATTACAGTTGTTACCTGTTAATTTGGTATATCCATGAGGTACAAATACTTCTTTGCAAGAGTGACCCAGGAGCACTGTCTGTTTAAGGTGAGAAGGAATCCAAGGATGATGCTGATGATGCTCCTTAATATCTTATAACCTTACTGAGCTGAACAGAAAGTTGCATTAATACTACCGTATACATACAAATTCAAAGTCATAACTTCATATACACCATTTTAAATTCCATTTACTCTCAGAGTTTATCATCTTTTTCTAGAACTCTGCCATCACTCTCATTTCTCTTTAGCAGCTTTTCTTGAGTACTTAAAAAAGCAAAATTACTAACCATTGTCCACCATGAAGAAACAATAATACTGGGTAATTTCAGTCTTCAAATCAGTTCTGTAGCTTGGAAGCTGTTCATATTTTGTTACAGTCTGTAACTTTTTTCTTTGAATTTACTTCTGTGATTGGTAATTCTGTAATTGTGCCATTGTGATCGACCAGCTACATTCTTGCAGCTTGTGCTATATAGTCTGTCCTTAGTACAGTTTCCATAAGCCAGTGTATACATCATTGCTTCACATTTTGTTTTTCTTCTTGCTATCTACTGTTATTCTCAGCTAGAAAGTCCAGGAGCATTTTATTTTTTTTTTCATGACTTTTAACTTCACCTACCCTGTTTTGAAATTATTTTCCACAATAATGCCCTTGTCATACTATATGTATCTGCCTGAGTATGTGCATGTCTATTCTCCCCCTCTTATTCTTTCTCTCTCTTTCTCTCCCTACACACACACACACACACACACACACACACACACACACACACACACACACACGCACACACACACACACACACACACACACACACACACACACACACACACACACACACACACACACACACACACACACACACACACACACACACACACACACACACACACACACACACACACACACACACACACACACGTGTGTGTGTGCATAAATGAAATGTAGATGCCTCTGTTAGGGAAAGACAGGTGTTTATTTAGAACAGCAACATAGATTTGGATTACAAATGTATATAAAAAAAAACATGACAGATGAAGAGCAGAATTAAAATACACTTTAGATAAATACCATATCTTTTGGATTTAACATGTTATTTTTTTAACCCCCAAGATATTAAAATTCAACAGCAGCTCATCTGGTATTTAAAGTATTTGCAATTACTCAATTAACATAAAACATAACAACAAATTGATCTTTACCAGTCTCTAGATGGGCAAATCTATATGTAGCATTAAGATAGCTATATGTGCATCCTGTACCTCTTAGTATAACTTGTTATGCATGACTATCTTGCTTATATTCAAATTACTTTTTTCAGAAGAGCAAATACCCTTTTTTCTGCTTTACTGTCTTCTGGCAGCTCTGTATACAAGATCACAGTACAGCAGGGTTTGTGAATTTGCTCCTCACCACTGTAGTACAATCTTGGAGCTAATATATATAATTAGCAAGGTATGTGGGAGGCATGGCTTTTTTTTTCTTCCAGTACTCTTTGTTTGATCTAAAAAGATCAATCTTTTTGAACACTCTTTTGTGCATTATATTTTGAACAGTGATATCCCAAGTCTTTTGATGTTTTGGGATCGAATAATCACATGTTGATTAAATAAGGTGTGAGTATTCAAAGCAAACCCACTTAAACTTTTTACAGCAGCCACAGTATGATTGGATGCATTCTGCCTGTAAACAGATAACAGAATGCGTGTTCTTTTCTTTAGGTGTTAGGTGTCTCCTGAATACACATTTGTTGATATGCAGGGAAAATGTGAGTGGATCAACAGCTTGGAAGAGTTACCTCTAAAAAGTGTTTAAAATACCTACAACTATAAACCATGCTTTACATGAATAAAATTGATCAGTTTCTAACCCAGATTGCTTAGAGAGAAATGAGCAATTATTTATCAAAACTTTTAAGAATTCTCTCAGGGCTTCTTGGAAGTATAAAATGAAGAAGGTTTGAGCAAATACAAGACTCTGAGTATGCTGAGGTACTATGAGTACTATGAGTACTGTTGGGAAAATCATACACACAAGAGGACAGGCCAAAGTTCAGATATCACCCTGTTCTCTATATGTAATTAAATGCTTACTTTACCAAGGAAGGCCAACATTTCTGTATTAGCAGACCTGTGCTTCTGCTTTAGATTTTTGCTTAGTGTATTTTATTGCTTTCTAATTTCTAATCTGCTGGTTAAATTAATATAACTACCACAGAAGTACTGGTCTACTAACACGGAAGTACTAGTATTGTTTGATAATGGAAGAACCTTGTTAATTGTTAGATTTTTTTGGGTGTTAAACTGAAGTGTCTTTTTCAATAAATGCCTTGCTAACGGGAATTGGAAACTGTCATACACATTGGGGGGATTTAATAAAGCCTACACAGACTTTTTTTCCATGTAGGCATAGTGGCACACTGCTTACATGAAAGTAAGCAGGTGTGCGATCCAGTAAACAGAGTTGGGCGGCACGCACACATGCACCTACATGAAAATATCTGTGGCATGCAAATCACCCGATAAATAGGTGAAATGAGGGAGGTAGAGTGATCCAGGAAGCAAAACAACAGTCCTGTAGATCCTATGTTGGTGTCGATAGTGTACATGGAAAAATTCCATGAACAGGATGTCAAACAAACAACAAGGGTAGAGAGACAGAAATAGCACAGCAGAGACAGATATGTGAAAAACTATCCACCATGTGTCCAAAACCATATGAATATAATTTAAAATAATTAATTTTTTTTTTTGTAATTATCTGGGTATGTTTGTACAGCATGCTGTTATGAAAAAAAAAAATAAAAAGTGTAAAAACGAAATTTAGTGGTATGTGACAGTAATGTATTATAGCACCCTGCATTGAGTATCTACAATGATGGAATGGTTCTGTTGGGAGGCAGTGCCTGGAATCATGTTGTTTCTAGGTCATGTGCACAGATCTCTATGCAAATCAACTGGGGTTACTGAATAGTACAAATGGGTATGCGTGCCAGCAGATCTTATGCATGTAAGCACAGAACCATATTGGTATCCACAGAAGAGGTAGCTGACGGTAAAGGGGTTTGTGTCTGAGGACTTGGAGGTCAGTGGCACCTGTTTGCATGGCACAGTGCTCTACTGAGAAAGGGTGTGTGTACAGTGTCTGCTATGCTATGTTTACCTTTGGGGCACCTGTTTCATTATGTCTGAGCGTGTTTGCACAGCACACCACAGTGCTGAGCGTGACCTTTCATGGGGGCGTGTACACTGAGTGATTTACCTTTGTGGCGCGTGTTTGAGCTAAAGGCTGAAGTGTTGAGCGAGGAAGGCTGTTAAAAAAAAATGGTCTGAGAAAGGCAATGATATCTTAATTACTGATGACCCCTGTTTCACTTAAACTAGTGCCATTAACAGGCCTTAATGATGTAGATGGCAGGTGGAATGAATTGCAGGTAGCCACTGTGCACCTACAGTGGAGTACTATAAAAGATGCATGCACCCTACTATCTGATTTCATCCCCATACTCTGCACCTTACAATACAGACTTAAGAGTTTTAAATGAAGGAATGTTAGGGGCTTTTGCAGGTCTGTTACAGCTCTGTGTGCTAGATGCTGAGGTCAGTGCTGCTACTGCTGACAATAGGCCTAGATTGAGAAGGAGAAGAGTGTTCAGGTCCAGGGTAACCTTCCAGGTGCTACATGAGCTGGAGATTGTAGAGCACTACAGGGTGAACAGGGACATACTACAACAACTCACTGAGCTCTGCTGACCCCTTCTCAGACCTACAGCCAACAGAGCAGAACCCATCCCAGTGGAAACAAAGGTATGTGTAGCTACAGGTACTATCCAAAGACCAACTGGGGACATCATGAGTGTCTCACAGGCATCAGCATCCAGGGAATTCCACCAGTTTCTGGATGCCATGCTACCACATGCCAGTGAGCACATTTATTTTCCCCTCACCCCTGAGGTGAGGGCCAGCAGTATGCAACTCTTCTACCATGTAGCACACTACTCTGAGGTATTGGGTGCCATAGATTGCACTGATGTACACATCAAGGCACCACCTGATGAGGAGGGTAGAATCTACATCAACGACAAGGGGTATCACTCAATCAACTGCCAGGCTGTGAGCAATACCCAGGGCATTATCATGAATGCATATGCTGGCAGCCCTGGAAGTTATCACGACTCCCATATCTGGCACACATCACAGCTGTACAAGATGTTTGCTAGTGGGGGACATCACATGCAGTCATTTACTGGGGATGCTTTCTATGCACTGGAGCAGTGGATAATGACACCTATCTGAAATGAACACCCACCCACAGAGAAATGCCATAATGAGGCACACGCACAAACTAGGAACATCATAGAGTGTGTGTTTGGGTTGCTGAAGTCATGGTTCCAGTGCATCGATTTATCTGGTGATGCTCTGTAGTACTCTCCAGCCATATGTGCACCCGTGTTTACAGTATGTACCATGCTACACAATATGACCCTGTGGAAACAGCTGCAGCAGGATCAGCAAAGGGAAGGGATACAGAGCCCCCACAAGTGCCTAGGTTACCACAGCCACACCCACAGGGGGACTTCAAGGAGGAAACCCTTGAGGTTGTCCCTGTAGGTAGACATAGGTGTGCCCAGTATGCCCTGGCCATGGCCAATAGACAACACATTGCACATGCAGTGACAATCTAACCCTAGGGACTGACATCTTTCTCTAACTTGCATACATATTAATAAAGATTATGCCAGTCAGCACACACAACCTGCACCTAACCATGTATTGGCTGTGTACTGCATGCATCAGACAGAGTCAGCCTCAAACTACAGGTCTATCAACTGCTGCATTCGCAAGGTAAGTCATACACCTATTCACCAATTGTAAGGAGTACTAGCAGATGGTAGCATATGTATGGGCCTGCTCCATGCATACAAGAGAATATAGTGGGCTACTGGGCTACATGGGAAGATCTTACCACCACTTGGGGCAACAGGTACAATAGCACAGCCTCCATAATATGCACTAGGACACATGGCTGAAAAATCCACTACATTATTCAAAGGAGATGGTAAACAGTGGGGTCACATGACAGTCGGACAACTATCTATGCCAGCATCCCCCACACCCAATATATCAGTGTACCCATACAACTGCTGTAGCAGTAAATCTGCAATGATATATCAGCAGACCAGCTAATTCCAGGGCTGTGACATAGAACTTGACCACACGTTCTATGTCTCAAGTAATGCAGGAATGGCAATGTATGTCTGTATACTGTCGATTTTGTGATTAACGACACATCCCTATCTGGCAGCATATGTGGCTCAGTAGGCTAGGGACATTAGCATGGGTTATGGTGTTGAATCTGGCAGTATTCACATCTTTTGCATGTGAGGTAGTCGTATGGTGGTGTCTCCACAGAGTGTCATATCCATGAATCTGTTACTGCATGAAAGCTGGCCAAAGCCAGAGATAATTGGGGGACAATGGATCAAAACTAGAGACAGACATTCAGATGGTCTGATTCACCTAGAAGGTGGCTAGTATGAATGAGGGTTGCATCAATACAGCATATCTGAAGGATATAAAGTCAAACACTCAAATGTTTGTCTCTAGTTAGTACTATTTACTGAATGCCTTATACATTTTAATGGAACACCACAAATGTATGAGGAAAAGGCCAAACATATGGAGAGAGATGCTGAACATTATGAAAAAACATGTACAGTTAGAGGTATGTAGACTGTCATCCTTTATGAAGTGTTACATCATGTACCCTAGTCATATATTAATTACAGCACACAGCAGGGAAATGCCGTGGGCAATGTCAGGGAAGTGCTGTACTGCAGAAACAGGTGCAGCTGCCAGTGTCTGTAGCACACAAAATCCCAGCCTGGAGTGCAGGTAGCTTTGGCCTGGAGTCACCTTGTAAGTACTGACAGTCCCACTGGGCATGCTCCTATTCTTAGATAACTTGAGTGCAATTCTGTTGCCTCTTCCTCACAAAGACCTCATATGTTCTGTGGAAATACATCTGTATACATAGACAGCTACCTCTACATATCTGTCTGACCCTATCCCCCTTCCACATGTGTAGTGTATCTACAAGTATGTCCCCCGTATACATATAATACCTATATATATATATATATATATATATATATATATATCTATATATACTACAATGATACATAGAATCTCGACATACATCTACAGAAGTCATATACATAATGTACACACACAGCAACATTTACAGAGACATCCCTATTACACACACACACATACACATAAATATATATATATATATATTGATATATATATATATATATATATATATATATATATATATATATATATATATATATATATATATATATATATATATATATATATATGTGTGTGTGTGTGTATAAATGTGGGAATGTATGGATTTCCCCATGTATCTTCGGGATACTGAGGTTTCTGCACTCAGACATCACAACAGTTGCCCAAAGGAACTAAATCAAGGCCGTGCCAGTATATAATCCACTCACCCACAGATCCCTGTCCCTGTGGAATGTCACCTTGTAGACAAGATACAAGTGAGCAGGTGTTGCACTGTACAATGATTCAAGGCATGCCTTGTACTGGCCATATTGGTACTGGCCACATGTTTGCCTATCTAATTGCAACCAGCCACATATGGTGATACTGCTAACTGTACACACATATCAGGGATAGTGACAGGTACCCCACTCATAGGACACCAGATATAGCAACAGTACCAAGCAATATCACTCTGCAGGCCACACATGCTGTCTAACACAAAGCTCCTTTGCATACTCCACAAGTACTTTGCCTGCAATCGCATATACAACAGATGTAATCCATGGTGCATGTGATAAGTACTACGAGCTATAGTGTGTAATTGTATAGAGGTGGGGGTTCTAATCTCACATCAGCAAACTGTGTGTGTGTGTGTGTGTGTGTGTGTGTGTGTGTGTGTGTGTGTGTGTGTGTGTGTGTGTGTGTGTGTGTGTGTGTGTGTGTAAATATATCCCCATGCAGCACTACGGACAAGCCCATATGGGCTATCTGTGTGCAATGGTTATTCATTTTATGGCCCTGTGCCTAGCTGCTGGCCTCTATATTCCCCTCCTCTACAAGGCCTGCTGATGTCATCCACCTCAAGAGTGCTGGCTGACAATCTTGTGTCAGGTAAACTCCATGGTCCATGTTATAAGTACTGCGAGCTGTAGTGCATAAGTGTAGACAGGTAAGTATTGTTATCTCACATCAACCAACTCTGTGTGTGCATGTAAATATGTCCCTGTGCAGCACTACAGGCATGGCTTTATGGGCTATCCTTGTGCAATGGTTATGCACTTTATGTGCCTGTGACCTGCTGCTGGTCCTAAATTGCCCTCATATACATAATCATAACCAATGTCTGCCACCTGTCTGACCCAGACACAGGATATTTGTAGATATGTCAACTCCATCACCACACCTTCTAGATTTGTAAGTTCAGATAACCCAGGTGACATATAGCCAGGGTAGCAGACCTTATCACAAAGTACGAATGCATGAATAGGCTGACTGCCCCCATTGTCCCTGATAGACTGTTCTACACATATGCATCTAGGGTGCCATGCATGGATACTGCCGAACCTTGTTGATGTCATATTTCTGCTGTGCTGCCATGCCATTCTGTGCTGCTGTATTACCGCCATGTGTCCATAGTGTATCCCCTCAGACTCCTGGAACAGAAACATGCACAGGTCCGTGACACAACTGTCATTCTGTAACACTACCGCCAGTCCAACATTGTGCAACAAAGATACACAAACTGTGATGTGTAGTCATGACACATGCCAGCATACATTACGTGTAGTGGCCCACAGCAAGTGGTATGCCAAAACAATACTGCACTATACAAGGTGATATAGATGCCTTGTGCATCAGACACACAGTAGCATTGCCCTGCATCGATGGCACATATGGCAAAGATGTGGCACAGGTATCATTACATGCACAGGGTGTGGTGTGGGGGTGCCGGAGACCAAGGCTTTGCCAAACGGTGGACAGCATGTGTGTGAGAAAGGAGGGGTGCTGGTTAGATGGGCCATGGAGAGGTGCCATGTGTGTCTGTAGGTGACCTTCATGTGATGGTGGTGTTTGAGTGTGTGCATGTACACAGTCAAGCCCAGTGCTAACTCTATACATGTGTATGCTGGATAGCTTTGGACTGTAAATGGTAGAGTGGACAGTTCACCATCTCCAGCCATGAACATGGGAACTGGGTCTGCCAGAAGTAGCACTGGTACCACCATGCCCAACATCAGATGTGGTGCTAGTGCCTGATGGTGTCTGCAATATGCTGGGCCTGTGGACAGCAGACTTCCCTCTGTAGTGCTGGAGGTACTGGCACTATGGGTGTGACTGTGCATGGCCACGTAGACTCTCAGCAGATGATGTTGCTGACCTACGCCCACGTTTCCAATACCCAACTCCAAACAGATGTTCTAGCACAGACAATGTGCAGTCCAAAACAGACACTGTCTCAGCCCACCATCTGTCCACAGCATCATTGAACCAATCCAGTGTGTCCCCAATACGGTAGAGGCAGTCACAGATGTCAGGCTGTGCTGCATCTATAACCCTAAGCATCATCTGGTGTTGCATGCAGCATGTGCCTGTGCCTCCACGATGGCCCAAAAAATGTGCCGAGTGACCTGTGATGTGATATCTGAAACAGGTGGTGGATGGACAACACCCCTGTCAATACACCTGTGTAGGTTGTTGGCAGCTCTCTGGCTATGGCCAGGGTCTGCATTCTCTGATGCCAAAGTTGCCACACTGTCTTGTTCAATGTCGCAACTTTCTGACTGTCCAGTATCTGTGGCCTCTGGGGACTGGGTATGTGTGGGCATACTGACTGTATGTGCTGACACTGGGGCAGAAGAGGGATGTCAACCTCTGGGACAGATTCAGCCCCTGACAACCCCACCTGTGCCTTACTATGGCTGCCATCATCCTCAGAATCCAATGAGACACTGACATGAGGTTGTGGGAGGGACAGACAACATCCCCCCCGGTCACCTGTGAAAACCAAGACAAAGGCAGTATATTATTACCTGCACTTTTTTGTATGGTAATCCACACAGACTCATACAAATGAGGATCTACAACTCCATTATCACTCACACATCTTCTCATCTCCATTCTCATGCACAACAGACAACCTCGCACCAACATACACAGACAAGTCAAGCCCTTTGCAACATGCACATCAGCCACAGCCAGGTATAGTTGCCAGTACAATCTGCCTTTAAGGTATGAAATATGATATTATACGTGATAGACCTACACATAAAACCCAGTACAGCTATCTTGAGAATGATATGCCAGTACTAGTGTCACTGCCTCAGGTATGTAGCATCTCCTTGTTGTGTTTGAACAGGCATCTTGGAGTAATTGCCTCATGTATACCAGGCTATGTAGCCACTCATAACTATAAGTGCAGATGTGTCAATGGTCATTCAAATACACAACTGTGACTAGCCAGTCTATGAACCGTAGTTATCTGTTCCAGAATGGAGCATACAAATATTCTACTCTGGCTAAACACAACATTTGAATATAGGGCAATATGGCAGCTCTTAACCTCCATAGGGTATATGTGATCAATAAAAAACTGTATCACACTTACCGGGTACAGGGCCATGGACTTGGACCACTCCTGATGGACCTATGAAAAGGTGAGGGAGAGGTATTGTCAGCACCACAAAATGTTGCAGCACTACAAGGTAATATGTGCATATATCCAGATGTAGAGTGGCTACTGTGATACTGGCTGTATTGCTGACATTCTGAGTATGTGTGCATAACTGTGCATAAACCCTAACTCCACCCCCCCCCAAAGGCAGAGAATCCTAACGCCCAAGTACAGGTATGTACAGCCTTCCACAATGACTAATATTGTATTACACTGGTGAACATAGTACGCTTACCTGGATGCTCCTCTGTTGTTGACATTGTGGTACCCACCTCCATGATGTATGTTGTGATGGATGCCTGGGAGCTGTTGTGTGTTCCTAGGTTTGCCAGGAATTCCTCTGTGGCTGTGAATGGATGTTGTGTTACAGGCCCTCCACCAGTGGTGGCACAATCCCTGGCAACATCAGCTGCCCTTCATCATGCAGCATTCAGCATGTCTGTGGCCTGATGTCAGACCTGCTGATAGGTCCAGTCCTGTTGGCCAATCTGATTTACATACCACACAAGGTCTGCCCATAGTGCTGGCCAGTGCTCCCGATTATGCCTCCCCCTGGACAAAAAGATATGATGGTGTTGTCTCAGTCCATCCACTATCATGTCATTCTCCACCTCTGAAAAGGAGGCATGTCTTCGGTGGTACATGGTTCTTGAAAGACAACAAAAGGGGAACACATTACAAGACCAGATATGTGGACATCCACTATGTACAGATTCAGCACACCCACAATGGCCTACACTATCCACTGCTCCCTCACACATCATACCCCACAGTCTGGCATCACTCTGAGTGGATACCACCAGAAGGTAGCAATACTGGAGTATGTCCCTGTGTGCCGTGACAGGTTCTGCTGTATTTTCCAACACCCAGCATTGAAGTCTACTGTGGTGTGTCTCCTACAGGCAAACTCCCACTAATATGTCATATGGCCATTGCCAGACAATTAGTCTGCTATTACAACTGTATGAGGACAGTCCAGCAACACCAGTGTGCTGCAATGACAGAAAATAATGCAATCCTGCTGCAGTATATACTCCCTGCAGGCTTCATACCTCTCAATTATACAGCTGTTAGCAGACTGTCAGGATGTGGTTTGCCTCATAGTTTTGGTTATTTTCACACAAACTTGTGGATCTCTGACAAATATTTAAACACTGTCGCTGAGTTTGGGCCGTTGCCCCCCCCCCCCCCCCCCATAAATTATGGCTTTGTCCTGGTATCATGCTGTAAGAGGTTGACAGGTATGTTAGGCATAGCCATCAACCAAACAGGGACTTAAGTCAACAGAAACAGGGACTTAGCCATAGTACATCAGTGGCATTCAGGGACACTTTTAAAATGTTAAAACTATGTATGTGAGATGGTGATGAATGAGGGGGGTGAATTGCAGTATATTGTTTGACATTACAGGACTGTACACCCTTACTCATTGTCACTATGTATTACGTGTAATCCACAACCTTTCCTACAAGAGCCAGCAGTTGTAAGAGGGATTGATAGGGACAAACCTGAGATGTGATTAAATATCAGGGACAGTTGAGAGGTATGCCTGTAGTTGTAAGACAGCAGAGTATCACTGATACATCATTACCATAGATCTAAGACAGGCTTACTGTTGTAATCTCTATTCCCCCATAACTCCATCCTCCCATCCACATCCTGGTATATGGAGAAACTATTACATACCTGCTGGAGTGCAATGCTCCTTTTTTTAATGTTGCTTCTGGTATACTTTTTGAAATATGCTCTCTGTGTGAGTGAAGTGTCATACAGAGCTGTTCTCCATAAGCATCTACTTGCCTTTTTAAGGTAGTGTTCATTAGCAGGTAATTTCCTCTGCACCAATCTGTGGCTTAGAATTGCTAATTGAAGCCAAAACAGCTGAATTGCACTATCATTGGCCAATGACATGCCACCACAGTACAATATATAAGGCCTTTATGTATACCTGGGTCCTTTTCTTAGTTGTTAAGATGGACATCACTAAGGTGTGGAGAGTACAGCATTGCAGAGGATAGGCACCATAACTGTCAACTGTATAGATTTATGGAGTATGTCCACAGTTTTGCTTCATATGTGTAGTCAGTGTTCAGTGACATAGTGATTATCTGGCTGTTCACAGGCAAATGTGGGTTGAGGTCAGTAAGGAAAGAGACACACTTGAGTGTCGCACTTCATACCCATTCAGAATATGAATGTTGATGCAATAGCTGTTAATCTATCAACCTACTATCTTTGTAGGGCAAACCATTACACATGTCCCTATCTGTGGGCCTTAACCCTCCATATTACATCTGGCTGTGTCCAGATCCCTTGCTCTAGGGGGTTGGGAGGTATGGTAGGTTTGTAGAAGTTATCTTTACATGCAGCAGTGTATGCTAGTGCACACAGGGGGAGTGTGGACACTTTTGAAGACAGTAAGCTGTATGTGAAACTGTGGCAGCTATGGCAGCCCTGTCATTACAGAGGAGCCAGGTTTAGGGTAACTTGTACAGTGTAATTGAGGCATGTGATTAAGGTACACACGTTATGTAACAGTGCAAATAACTGAGTAGTAGGCAACATATATTTAGGCTATATGCATATGTGTAGTGTGTCCCTACTTGCAGACCTCTGACTTGCAAAAGTGGGTAGCAGTTCATTGACTAGCATTAACCAGTGCAGATTAGGATTGCATGACTCAGTCATTACTTGCTGTCTTGGAAAAATGCAATGCATGCAAGGCGTTCTACAGACTGTGCCACTGAGTCACTGCAAAAGCGTGTGCATTTGCAAGATATATGTCCACATATACAGGCTGTGGGAAATATTTCTACATCCATCAGTATGTGCATGGCTTTATATGGCTGTATTTCTGCACCAGGGTCCCAGTTGTACATGCACTTTGCCATTGCTGCCTTAAGGTGTATTTCCAAAAGTTGCTGATAAAAGGGCAGACATACTTGTTATCACAAGCCTCACTTACATCCATTATTATGTCTTTGGATGTCTACTGGTGTATTATTGTACCAGAGTCCAAGGTGAACTCCCATTTTTCACGTTAGATTTTATTTGAGTTACATGCCTAATGGCTGTAAGTGGCAATCAGTATGTTTTGCTGGAAACACTTGTGTTATATTAGATATGTATGGCATGGTGGGTTAATACCATGGGCTATTGGTAAGAGGGGCCTGGCTTTGAAATTTGACAGAGGTGTTCATTTTGTACATGTGTCAGATAATATAATTAACACATTTAATTATTAAAGCTCATTTAAGCATAGCTAACATAAGCTAAGTGGTAGAATGCACCGTGCCTCTTTGCTTAGCTCCGTGCAAGCCCATGCTAAAATATATAAAGAAAAGAAAAAGGGGATGATAAGAAAGTGGTGAAATGGGGCAAACAGGGAAAAACATAGTGAAAGACAGGTATGTGCTGGAAGGGTGTGGAAATACCCGTAGCTATCCATATCTTGTACAGCAACAGCTGTGCATTTTGACAAAGTTCGTAAATGAATTTGGAATTTCAAACCCCAGAGAGAGGGGTGAGGACAACATAACTGTGTTGTCAAGCCAATTAGGCCAGATTAGTGTTGTCCATTGGACACATGTGTGACACAGATTGCTATGTATAGGGTGACATATTTTTATTTTTTTTGGGACAGGTGCCCATTTTGTTTAAGATGAGAGTGGAATGTAAGGGAAGGGGCACAGGTACATGTTGGGAGGTAAGTTGGGTAGAAAAGGCTGCATTTGCAGACAGACAAGACAGACAAGACAGTAGACAGGGCCGGTGTGTGACATGAGGGGGGTAAACACCTTGGATGGGGAGGGTGTGATAGAACCAAGTATCACGTTGCTCCAGACTGCAGCAGCATGACTCATGACCCTACCAATGGGACAGTTGACACTGATCCTTCACTGCCCTGAGAGTGGCTGTGCTGGAGGCTGAGTGCCAGGGCGAGCCTGCCCCACCAGTTTGGCCAGTGTGCTCTCAGTCAGGCACAGGTGGCATTCATAGCTCTGATGAACAATTCTGCACACCATGATTGGCAGTTAATCCTGGGTGACTGCAGCCCCTCCACCATTGGTCCCAGGGGGAGGCTGGGCTCCATCCCCTGAGGTGGTTACACTCGATGGCACAGGTGGTATGGGGCTGCGAAGTGGGCATCACCGGCCTGGGTCCCAGATTTGCTAGGACCCGGTGCCATGGCCAGTTGAGGCAAAGTAGGCAGATCACAAGGAACCGGCCTACCCTAACATGCTGTGGTAATAGAGGTATAGCAATAAGTATAGGTTAGTTATTAAGAAATCATTGTTAGTAATAACAGCATGGCAGAGTACTGAAAAATAATGCAAGTACATATCAATGCAAATTATCTGAAATGCAACAATAAATAACAGAACAGTCAGTATAACAGCATGCCAGTAACTGTTACAGCATAAGGCCAACAAAATAGGTCATTTAACAAGATGTGTTAATGTGCATCCATTATAATGCATAACAATAATAACACATGCCCCTATAAACAGTTAATGTAACAACATATGTCAATAGTAAACAATAAACAATGAATAACAGTAATAAATAAATGAAGATAAGGGGTGGATAGAGACAGAAATTCAGTCCTTTAGTAACAGTGCAGCTTACTTCCTTGACAACAGTACTACTACCCATTCTATGGATCTGTATTTTCTTTATGTTTTCAGTGAGTACAAATCTCCTGTAGCTGATGTAACATGTACATACCTCTCAAACTATATCCATGGGACACTATGGGCCAAATGGTAACAACTATGAGTACACACCTACACAGAACACTTGCAGATCAGGTGGACCTATATAACTACCAAGGCATTCTGTGGGCTGAAATGGTGATACTTTGCAATCTAGGTACTCATTGCTATGGTATTCCTGTAACAGGTGGATTACACACTGTTAATTACATAGTGTAAAACCATGACACTTGAGAGACATGTATGTGTACAGTACAGACACTAAACAGCAATCATGCCTTGGTTGGCAGGCATTGGAATAGAACCCAATAGCAGTGACTGTGACTGCAGCAACTTTTAACAGACACTCCAGGCATACAGCCATACCAGGATTACACATATTATTTCTGACAGCACATTGCTGATTTTTCACATTCATGCTAAAGATTTTAACAGTCTGGTAAATCTAAACACACAATTATCTGCTCATAATATGGGCTACCTCACCCATTTACCTGTAGTTCCTGTGAAGAAAGAATTGTGAGCATTACGTGACTGCTACTGTAATATTTAGTGCTGGCTAGCACTGGATTCAAACCCTGGTCAGTGTGTGGCAAAATGCTCTGTATACAGAGTATTTAACAAACTGAGCTACAGAGTCACTGCTGCTTACCCACTGACTGATATTTGCCTAGAGTTTACCTGGAACAAAACTATGACCTGACAGTACTACTACAGTGTTATACTCGACTGCACTGATAGTAGAATGCACATGCATGAAATACAGGAATAAAGCAGATAGTAGGCACAGTAGATATCAATCTAACATTGCTGAAGTACACACTTTATTGTTACTGGGTTAAAATATCTGTGAAGTCAACAAACAATATCAGACCAGGGAGTGGGATACCTCACCCATATACCTTGCTTACCTGATGTTTGTGGATGACAGAGCATTGTGTGAATAATATTGGCCTAGAGACAGCCTTGAACGCTACTATATGTGTTAGACAATATAACTGGCAGCCATTAGATTTGCATTCTACAGCTATTACAGTGTTATACTTCACTGCAGCATCTTACCTTACAGTCTGAATGCATAAAGCTCTTCTGCAATGATTACAACAAGACAATCCTGATGTACACAATATTCATTGGTGTTATTGGTATTGATTCATGTTTTATTGCAGAACAGTTGGCATTATTTATTTCTTGCAATACAGCTCTAATTCCACACTTATTGCACTCCAGACTTTATTGTATATACTTTAATGCAGTTAATGCTTTACCCTTTCTTGCTTATATCACTACACTTAGCAAAATGCATACTTACTCACCACACTGATGGCGTAACCTGGCCAGGTGACCCAGAGTGTGACTTGACATTGTGAGCCCTCTCTTCTGCAGCTATTGGGAGAGGAGCACACCATTATGCATACCAGTTTTGCAGACATTCAAATTAGATTTTGGTGAAACCGAAGTAAAATTACTTACATACTTGTGGGACATTCCCTGCCTGAGCTTCTTGTATCCAAGTGTCCAAGAGTTCCCCCTTTCTTTGTTTCAGGTCATCATGGTGGTGATGACACTGCTCACTTGTGTGGGGGATACCAGTAACAGTAGTGAGTTCTCTGGCCAGCCAGTTACAGGCCTCCCCCTTACACTTTGAGCCCTGGAAACCTCTCTGCAGCAGTTGGTCTTCATGTCTTTTTTTTTTACTAGGAGTCCAACCATGACCCTGGACTCCAGAATGCCCCAGTGCTGCACCGGAAAGTAAGCACCTTCACCAACACTAGCCATAGTACCCTTCAGTGACAGAACTCCAATGGATGTTGCTGTATTCCAGCCTAATGGGCTTAATATAGGTTGTTTTCCTGCCCTTGCACTTGATTGGGCAACAGTCAAAAAAGTGCTGCATCACTTAGCACTGTGCAAACCAGTGCAGCTGAGCTGAGAAGCATGAAAACTCACAGAATCATGGTCTAATTGGAGCTTAGCAGTGCATAACCCAGCCAAGCAGTGCCAAGCAGGGAATAAACATTGGCAGCCTTTATAATGTTTATGCAACACTTAGCAAGTCTTAGCAGGTCTCAGCAGAGCTTAGCAGAGTGCAGCAGAGCTATATTTTAAATTAGCCTGCAAAATGTGCATATTAAAATTAAATACTTATTTATGTTCCATGTATTCAGACCATAGACCTACTACACATGGATCTGTGACTCTACCCATTAAGCTACAAGGATAGTCAAACATCAGCTGTACCTTTACATATAACACTGACCTACCAATAAGCAGTGCTGAGAACCACACTGCACCACACAATCATGCTCAAATATGCGTAAACATACATTTAAATAAATAATTAAATACATGCGGTTTCAATTTTTAGATGTCTGGCTGTTGTCTTGTCCCTGCTTAGCATTGCTGCATTGTGTGCCATGCCACGCAAACATGCTTTTTTATTAAAAATAAATAACTTAACACTAAAGGACTATCCAGGGAATCTCTTACTCATCTGCGGACATGGTTACCAGTGCACCTTTCCTTACACCGATTCCATACCTGTGTTCCTTGGATCTCCCTCAGCAATGTGCCATCATTAATATGCATAGTGCGCTGCTGAGGGTGAACCATGTACACAGACATGGTAACATTCCATGCAGGCTCTATACTGTGCCTACATGGCTTTTATTAAGACCTGGAGAGTATGTTTATAGGTAAATGCTAGCCTAGCAGTCTGAAGACAATTACAAGATTATTCAATAACCATGGGTCAGAATCAAACACTGTAGCTTGCATCTGTAAGGTTAAGTCTTTAACCACTATGCCAACCTTTACTTAATCAATAAATAAATATTGAGTAGTAATGAATTTTCCACTGGTATACAGACTAATATTTTAAGAAGTACTCTTACAGGGAAAGGCAAATTACAGTGATCCAGTTCTAAGATGAAATGAGAGTATTACTGTTAACATCTTAATGCCTAAAATGATTTAAGCATTTTGAAGACAGGCTGCATATAAATGACCATTTAATTAAATCTGATTTGACATTAATCTATGTAGCCCTCTGAGTATCAATAGCTGCTGATATAGGAATTACCCTAATAGAGAGTTCAATAGTTCACTTAGCATAAATCAAGTAAGTAAAACACCACAGGATCAATCACAAAGTATAGGTCTATTAGCCAGTCAAAGGGAATGACAAAATTTCAATGAAAGACATTACTTTTAAACAACTTCTAATTAACATTACAAAAGCTCCATATCTTGTCATCACACAGTAAGAATAGTGAAAAGCATAATGTCTTAGAAGTGCCTATGAAATTCCTTTGGGAGTTTTGATTGTTAAACTGATTTTCAAAGTCTTCTGGTGACTCAGCAGAATGTATGTTAATACAAGTTTAAAAATAAATAATTTTAACAACTATATTTTTATACATATAAGCTTACAAATATTTTACAGAGTAGTTATTAAATGCACATTAACAATAACAGACACGTGATCACAGGAGCTGTAAGATGCCCAGACATATAAATCTAAATATTTTGTGTACAAGTCCACGAACTATAATACAAATATGTTCTCCACACCATTTCTTCACACTACATGAGGACAGCAGTCTCAGTATTTCTGTATAACATCTCAACAAAGTGCAAGTGCATTTAGTTTTACTATTATTCATTTGTTACAAGTTCCTCTTAAATAGATTTATACACTTTAGTAAATAAATGTAGGCAATAGAATTGCCAGTGTATTTAATGCATTCAAATTCAAAATGTTATTACAAGAGAATACATTTTATTAGTCTTGCTTTCTATTTTGGTGCTTTAAGTCTTTTCAGTAGTAGTGCTTGCATTTTTTAGTACATACTTTTATGTAACAGAAATATGAAATTTCCTACCTCAAAGTGTCAGACTTGTGACAGATGAATATAAAATAATGTAAAATGTTAATGTATATTTTGTCAGTACTTGTGCTCTGAGGTACACAGTCTTTTCTGTTATTTTCTGCAGTCCCCGTAAAAAAAGAAGAGCAGACTATTTAAATGCAGTAGCAATTATTACTCATTTCATATGTGGAAATGAACAGCCTTTGTAAAAAAAAAAAAAAAAATCTATTTCAATGTAGTAGGTGTTTTATGTATAAAGCAGAAACATAATCTAATAAACCACTCTCTTTTGCCATCCTTTTTACCTACGTACTTGCATATATTGTGTATGTGGTGTGTGTGTGTGTGTGTGTTTGTGTGTGTGTGTGTGTGTGTGTGTGTGTGTGTGTGTGTGTGTGTGTGTGTGTTTAATATTCTAATAGAAACCCGAAAGACAGATATGGACATTTCATAAGTGGTTATGAAAGCACATCATATAAAATGGGGGAGGAGTTTGGATAACATGAAATCAGAAACTCAGAGAGCTAAAATAATGGAACTCTGCAGTCAAATAAGAATCTTTGGCCATGCCAAACAATAGATTTCTTCCATTATTGACTGGGACAAATATAATGAGAAATTAGAAAACTGTGATTGCTACAGGCAGTGGATCTTGAAGTTATGCTTAGTTTACAAATTCAGTCATTACTTGTCATTAGTATAAACAAATTCAAATGTGCCACCCATTTGTATAGGGAAGAGATCAGGGCAGTACTACTTTCATAAGGCATGTTTCTCAGCTGATGGAGAACAGGGATCAGTCAGTCAGAAAATCTCAGTATGATGGTCATCTCTCAGAGCTGGATCTTATAACTAAGTGTGGAGGGAGGGTAGCATACTTAAAGAACACTGGACACATTTTTTGTTCTCTGCACCTGTCAAAAATGTAATAATGAGGTGTGGTCAAGACGGCTTACTGAGAACAGCAAGTGGTGATAGCTCTGTGAATGAAAACTTTTCTCTGACAGAAAATATAATCAAAAAATTAAAAATCTGGAAATACTTGTTAGCTAATCGTATTCACTAATAGACAAATAAAAGACTTAGAGTTTGAGATTATTCAAAGCTGTAATTTTCCTGTCAGAATTTCAACTGCTTAGTTAAGAGAAAAGAAACTTCTATATGAGCCACTCAAGAAATGGTTCTTAGGAGTATTGTGTTAAAAAAAGACATTCCATCAATACTATCTAGTATATAGGATGTATTAATTAAAATGGATACTGAAATAAAAAGTTTCAAAGAAGAGCTCAGAAAGAAGATGTAACATTAAAAATTCATATAAAACAACAAAATGCACAAATCAATAGTATGGAAGAAGCTTTAAATGATCACAAAGGGCGAATAACTGAAGGTGAGTCTCAGAATTAATTTCTTTTAAAACAAAACAACTGGCTTGTAGATAAAGTTCATGGTTTAAAAAATAGTTTGAGATGAAATAACATTAGAATTTATGGTATCCCTGAAAAGTATGATGTAGACAATATAATAAACTTCTTAGCAACCTGGCTACATAAAACATTAAATCTACCTGAAGCTTTATCTTTTATAAATATAAGGGCACATAGTTCCCTAAGATCACCTTCGAATAAGAAAACTCAGCACCACATTCAATTATAGTTAGGTTTATGTCTAGCTTAGAAAAAGATGAAATATTAAAAACAGCACTGTCCAGCCCACCTATTAAAATAAGTGAATATGTAGTCAGATTTGACAATGATTATTCCAGCAAAGGAACGAAGAAAAGAAAATCTTGCATACTTAAAAAAAGAACAATATTAAAGCTACTTGGCTGTCTCCTGTAAAGGTCAAATTATTTCTTTCTGAAGGAACTAAAGTATTTGATGCATTGGAGAAGACATCCACTTTTGCTAAACTAACTAAGTAAATAAGTAAATAAATGAAATCCTTAATAATGCTGAAAAAATGAATTGGAATAGTATATCCCTCAAGAAAAAGAGTGAGCTGAATTCCTGGAAAACTACTTCTAAAATTAAAAGCTTAAAAAGCAAGTGGCTGCTATTCTCTGACTGCAGGACTTTTAATTTCTGAAACAATAGGTTTACACTTTAAGTAAAAGGTTTGTATTGGACTTTATGCTTCAGAACATATGTAAGAATGTATTCATATTTTATGTTAAAACATTGTTCATGATAAGGAATATAAATGGTTAGTTTACTATTTTACTATATTTGTGGTAAAAGACTTAATATACTTCATTTAACTAAATTTATAAATGTATTTCTAAACGTTAAAAAATACTTCCTGTAAGAGAATGCTATTAAATTATAATCAATAGAAATAGTAACTTTAAGACTATATAAGTTAAGAATTTTATTTTATAGTAACTTTAAGACTATATAAGTTAAGAATTGTATTTTATTTGTTTAACTTTGCTTAGTATGTGCATTGCTGGATTAAATGAATGTCAGATCTAAGTAATACTAGAAGTATTAAAGTGCTTGTGAGTTTTTTTTCTTTGTTCCTGTGTAACACATTCCTTTTATTGGTCATTTCTGAAGCAATTAACACTTAAAAAAGCTTGAGAACAAAAGAATGTTCCAGTTGAGTGAAAATGCTTGATTCTTGCTTGCCTTGCTTCCTGCTTGCTCCTTGAGCAGTTTTGAAGAAAATCCTGGTCAAAGTTCATCACTGATGCCTACAAAAAACAAGAATAAACTTCCTTCTTCTCCCCCACAAGTATAATTGTGAGAAATCTACTTAAAATAGCATCTTTTGTCTTATTTGAAGTGAAGAATTTGTAAAACAAAAACTATAATAATGTTTTATATTGAGCTGTTGCTTCCATATAATTTGCATTCATTTTGCTGAATTTAACAACTTCAGCTGTAGTGTTATTAACTCTAACTATACAGTTTAATAGAAAGAAGTAGAGTTACATGTTTGTTGTTGATTACAGCAATTTAAAAGAATTAAGAAGAATGGGAAATTTGCAATGGAAATATGCAGCTGTTGTGTGCTGTGAGTTGTTATTTTTACATGATGCAATCAAATTCTAAAGTCAGGATGTGAAGCTTAGATCAGAACAGCAGTTCACAATGGCTAAAAACAAACGCTCTAATTAAGCAGGAATTGTTTTTATATTTATTTATTTATTTCCAGTTTGATGACCGGGGAGGTCCACTGGGCTCAAGGAGCCCGTTTTCAGTGGAGGCCCGGGTAGAAAAGCTCCACAATACATACAAGTAAATCAAACATATAATTATATAAAAACAAATGTAGAATTATATAATGAGATGTAGCAAATTACAAATGCAAAAATAAACACTCTTCATGACATACATACATACATAGTTGAGAGCCATTTGCACAGCATATAGTTGAATTGAGGCAGCAGGAATAGTATGAACAAAATGCTAAATATTATCAAATTGTAACTCTTATGTTAGTAGTTGCAAAAACTGAATATTTAAAAGATAGTAGTAAGTAGGGTTTGTAAAATGTGTGGGAAATAAAGGTGGAGAATACAAAGTGTACTATGTATACATTCAGGATTGTGGGGAAAGAAGAGAGAGGCAGTTGAGCAGTAGAGAAGGACGCAGTAGTTTAGTAGAAATAGATTCTGGTATAGGCAGAGAAAGGCAGATGTACAGTGGAGAAAGAGGCAATTATTTAGTAGCAAAAGTGGGGTACACACATGGTCGAGATGATTATCTTAGCATCACCTCTTAGTATCAACCTTATATGTAGGTAGAAAAGATATATATTCCCAGATAGGGAGAGAGAGTAGAGATAGAAAGCTATGTACAGTATTTACATTATATACATTCAAGGTTTTGATGTTATATTACATTAGATTCAGAGAGAGGCAGCTGTAGAGGAAAAACAGCATGGTGTATAGGAATATGTGCAAGTACATGTATAAGAGACAGTGGCAGGATTAGGTAGGTAGAGTGCAGTTACATTTCCATTTATGGGAGAGTTAGGAATGGAGCTGGGATTTGAAGTGTTCAAAGTTTTTAGAGGTTCATCGTGAGGATGGAAGAGAGTTCCATTTTTTGGCTAAGGAAAAGGATAGGAGAAATTGGCCAGCCGGATGTTTTGGTTTGTATACAGTAAGTAGATTTTGATGAGCAGATCTCAGGGGTCTGTGAGGTGTGTAAAATGGTAGGATATTTGTTAGAGTAGGGCAAGCAGTAGGTTTAAAGATTAATTTGTGGGCTGTATTGAGTTGGAGGTAGTCAAGGTGGTTAGGAAGCTCTAGCCAGTTTAGCATGTGGAGAGGGGTACAATGGTGGGAGGAGTGGTTAGATTCAGTAGCAAATTTAGAGATTTTGTTGTAACAGATTTCTAGTTTTGCAGAGATGGTGGAAGAGAAGTTGGTTAGTAGTGGAGCACCGTACAGTAGTGACGGTAGTAAGTAGGTAGTGGTGAGAGTTTGCCTTGTAGCTAGAGAGAGAAAGTGAGAGTTTCTAAATAGCATGCCAAGTTTCTGGTGGGTTTTCTTAATATTTAGTTGGACATGTATATCGAATTTCAGGTGTTCATCAATGATAACCCCAAGAAGTTTAGCAAAAGGAAGAACTTCAATAGTGGAGTTGGTATGGCTGATGATACTGAAGGATTGTTTGTTGAGAGGGAAGGCTTTAGATGGGGAGAAAAGAAGGATTTTGGATTTATTGGCATTAAGGGAGAGATGGTTTTGAAGCATCCAGTTCTTTGTAGTTGTAAAGGCCAGTTGGGTTTTTGCCTGGAGCTTGGGAAGGCTAAGAGCAGAACAGACTAAAGTAGAGTCGTCTGCGTATTGCACTATTTGAGTGCTTGGAATAGCTGTGTGGCAACCATTGATGAATATATTAAAGAGCACTGGTCCGAATATAGACCCATGGGAAACCCCGGTTGGGGTAGGTAGGAAGGCTGAGGTACTAGTTTGCCATTTCACAGCCTGGGATCTGTCAGAGAGATAAATTTGAACCATGTAAGGGATTTTTGGGAGAGATTGAGGTTAGAAAAGTGATTCAGAAGATGGGTATGGGAGACAGTGTTGAATGCCTTGGATTTATTTTTATTTATTTTATTTTTATTTAACATTTGTTGACCGGGAATGTCCGACTAGGTTCCACAGAGCCTGTTTTCAGTGGAGGCCCGGGGAGAAATGCTCCAGATGGAAAATTTTTTGACAAACATGGTTTCAAAGTGCTTGAGTTGATGTGTAAAGACTACCAGGAGGCAGCAAACAGCTTAATTGTGGAAATAAGTAAACTAGATGATGAGATTAAAAAGAATATGGACTTTCATAGATACCGCTTTGAATATGAGCAGATCTACAGTAGTATTGATCAGTATGTCACTAAAATAAATGCAGCAAAAATCAAGAAACTGAATCTGGATTTGAAGGATTACAGGGATGGAACAGATTATCCCAGACCAGCTATGGCACAAGGGAACTTCCCAGCTAGCCCTAATAGAACCATGGGGAAGGTGATTAAAGAGGCAGCAACTAGGAACATGGGTAACAACAACCACGCTGTTGAGGAACCACTACCTGAGCCAGTACGGCAGAGTGAGCGACTTGTCAATAATTCAAATCAGAACAACCCATCTCAGGTGGTAAATGGCTCAAATTTTCAGAACAGGGCCTCAAACCATGCACCTCTTCTGGGCCAAAAAGCCCGGAAAAAAACAAGAACAAGAACGCCAGCCATGATTTCAAAATTTTTAATTATTCTGGGATTGTTTTTTCCTCTGACTTAGTGGAATTATTGGCAAAGGGTCCCTCCTTTGTGCCTGCTAGACGAGCTGACATTGCAAAGACTCTAATCGAATTTAAAATGTTTGTGAGGAAAACTTAATTTATGTGCACTTATGGGTGAATATACAGGGGCGAAGGGTAATTATTACATATCTAGCTCTTACCACCCTCCTCTCCACCCAACAATAGCACTGTTTGATCAGCTATGTGAATTGGATTTATGTCATGCGTTAGGTAATCCCCTACCCGAGGAACATATATGCTTTTAACGCTAGTAATGAGGAAAAATTCTTATTGGAGTCCTTATGTAGCTTGCCAGTTAGAATCATGCAGCCAGACAAGGGCGGAGGGTTAGCTGTGATGAACAATGCTGATTACTCTAAAAAAATGACGGATATTATTTCCACTAATACTTATGAAGAGGTAACAAGGAATGAACTTAATGTAGGCTATTCTAGGATTATGAAAACTGCAAGGTTACACTCACCAACACTCCTGTGCTTCCAAATAGTTAAAGAAAAAATATATGAAATGCAGGCGTGGTGGCACAGTATGCGTAGAGCGTATCAATCAACAGCAGTCTGTATAACACACAAATACACTAATACGCTAGCTGCGTACAGATAGAGTTACCAGTTAGTCAGTATCACCGTAAAAAGCAAAAGTATACCAAGTACTGTATCAGGCTTCCGTGGAACAATGGCTTGAAAACTCTTCAGCACCTCAAGTGTTCAACGGGACAATCCAAAGTTGTATAACAAAGAAAGCAAGTAAATGCAATGCAGGCTTGTTATTCAATGCCAAAACCCTTTTTTGTCTGATGAAGCGGGGTTGAGTCCACTGCGAAAGCGCTCACAATAAAGTCTTCAAGTTTTACTTTGTATGCTGTTATTTGCAACGTTTGAAGCCACGCCAGTGAGCACGGCGAAAACGCTTTTAAATAATAAATTTGCATTTAGAACCTTTGGTGATGTGGTTTCCATTTGGTTGGCTGGAGCAAGGTGCCTGTGGTCTTTTCGTTCTTCATTTTCACATTTAGTCTGGATGCTAAAACAGTGACCTCCATTATACAGAAAAATTGGAATTTGTTCAAGAATGATGTTACTTTGAGAAATTAATTTCAGGGGAACCCCATGATTGTTTATAAATGAGAAAACAATCTGAAGCAAATCTTGGAGAGGAAACCCAGGATGGTAGGCAGTATGCTAGGTATGTCCAAGTGCAACATGTGCTGTTGCTGGAAATACATGGAAACAGAGCAAACTTTTGAGGTAAAAGGGAGGAGGTAAAAATCAGTGGCAAATTTAACTGCCAGAGCAAAAAGGTAGTATACTTAGCTAAGTGCTTCCAGTGTCCGGTCTTCTATATTGGAAAGACCGAAAGAAAACATCGAGAATGAGTTTATGAGCATGTATATGCCATAGGGAAATGCAAAGGAGAGAATGCCCTTGCAAGGCACATTATTGATCATCCACAACACTGTTTCACATTTCATGTAATCAACCAAGTCCTTACTGATGGCAGAGTCGCTTATCTTGGAATGTTGTGAATTAACTTGGCAACTCAGATTGGATGCCTGTCATTATCCAGGCATAAATGAATTGAGCTCTATTATATGTGTCTTCAAATTGAAAAGTTTAAGTAGGTAATTTGCTGTGGACAATTAAGTTCACATTCATGTTTTATCTTGAGTTTTTTCGACTTTATGGTTTTAACAACATTTTAATATACTATTATAAAGATACTTTTGATTTTGATGGTGGAGAGTGAATATATTCATTTTACAAATGTATATTTAAATCTACACCACTCCCACCATTTTATCTATAAAAATTCATATAAAAATTTACATAAAATGTATATAAAAATTTATAAAACAATTTTTATACTATTTTATTTTTTTTATATTTTAAGAACTCAGATGGTGGTGGATTCGTCCGATAGAAGATTTGTTATGTTATTTTGTTACTTTATTATTGTTTCACATGATGGTGGAAACATTCCTTATGAGACATTGAAAAACATAACATATTTTATTAGGATGTTCTGTTACTTATTTTATATTGTTAACTGTATTAGTATAATACTTTGTAGTTCAGTGTAGTTCTGGTTGGGGAGAGGTTTTATTAGTGACTCACGTGTCAGTCAACTCCATTAAACTAATGTATGTAATCACGTGATAGGGAAAATGGGAATTTAAACCCTGTTTCCTGAATAGGGCTTTTATCTGAGGAAGTTGTTTTATTTAAATCAACAAAAAGCTTCATTTGTGCTTAATCCTACACTATTTTACATTAAACACACTCTGTTCTTTACTTGATTTGTTTATGGTTTATGGTTTTGGTGGTGTACTGGAGTGACTGCCCGAACTGCCTCCATGTTGTTTAGGTTTTTACTGGTTCACTAGCTACCTATCCTGTAGGCAGCAATCTGTCAAATGGCTATCATCCTTTTCACCATTCCTTCCTGATCCAACTGGAGTACCCCGAGGCTCCATCTTGGGTCCCCTTCTATTTAATGTCTTCACCAACTATCTCTACACATTCTGCAAACAATCTTCTCTCATCCACTATGCAGATGACTCTACACTTATCTCTGTCTCTAACAATATGACCAAGCTCCATACCCTAACCCAAAATGCATTTTTGTCCACTGAAAAATAGCTGATAATTTACTCATTCTTATCCCTAAAAAGACCAAACTCTTACTATTCATCCCACGATCTCTTATTAACCACAAGTCTACCTTTGCTATTAAATCTTCTAACAACACAATTATCCAACCCAATACCCACACAAAACTCCTTGGAGTCATAACTGATGATGAACTAAAATTTAACCTGCACTTACTCCAATGTATAAAAAAACACACCAGAAATTGGGGCTACTGTATCATAATAAAAAATGTCTAACCCACAATGCTAGACTCACACTGGCACAAGCATTCTTCCTTCCCTTCCTCCTGTACGCCACCCTAGTACTGATCAACATCCAAACTACAACAAACTTACCACAAAATTGCTAAATTTATCACAAACTCTCATTACAATGCTCATCACTGTATTGCTCTAAACTCTCTCTAGTGTCTTGAGCTCCCCCAATAACTCCAGCTATCTCAATTTCAAATGCTGCACAACATGCTTTACAAGCCTTCATCATGTCCCTCTCTTTCATCCTTTATCTCTACCTATACTCCACCACGGACCCTGAGTACCTCTAACCAGCAACTACTTGACATCTATCAATCTAAGAAAACATTTGGTAAACTGCTATATAAATATTCTGTTGCCCTAGCTTGGAACAAACTTCTGTTAAACATACATACCATCACTCACCCATTACACTTTAAAAATGAATTAAAACAGCATATGCTCAACTTCAAGACTTGTCCCTGCCATGATCCAACATAAACGACTGCTTTTTAGCAATTAAGATAAAAATTCTCTTATGTAAATACATGACTGCTTTGTATAAATAGTGTATTTTTGGCAAATCATGTAAGCTCTCTGTTTTGTTTTTACTCATGCAGTATTAACAGATTTGTTATTTTTGATCCTTGTACAATCTCGCATTGATGTGTGTACTTAAAACTTTTTAACTGCAGTATTGATTTTCATGTAACTGTTTTTTTAGAGTTTTCTCCTCACGTCTCCACTGAAAATGGACCTCAAGCCCAGTTTGACTAACCCAGTTAATAAATGTCAGTAAATAAATAAATTATATTTAATAATAATAATAAATTTGGTGCAAAATTCTGTAATATTTTAGATAGCAGTAGACTGAGTGACTCGATAGATATTAAGAATAAAACTTTGTTACTTAAATTAGTTAGGGAAACTTCTTCAATTATGTTAGAAAGTTTTCATAGGGAAATATATATATATATATATATATACATATATATATATATATATATATATATATATATACATATATATATATATATATATATATATATATATATATATATATATGGTTCCACTTCATATCATCGAATTATCATTTCATTGAATTGCAAACCATCGAGACCAAATCGTCGAAAACCCATTTCATCGAAAACTCATTTCATCGAATCTCAAATCATTGAAAACTATGAAGCAACTACAAATAATATTCCACAATGTTTTTACTATGTTTATGCAGGAACAAACTTCTGTTAAACATGCATACCATCACTCACCCATTACACTTTAAAAATGAATTAAAACAGCATATGCTCAACTTCAAGACTTGTCCCTGCCATGATCCAACATAAACGACTGCTTTTTAGCAATTAAGATAAAAATTCTCTTATGTAAATACATGACTGCTTTGTATAAATAGTGTATTTTTGGCAAATCATGTAAGCTCTCTGTTTTGTTTTTACTCATGCAGTATTAACAGATTTGTTATTTTTGATCCTTGTACAATCTCTCATTGATGTGTGTACTTAAAACTTTTTAACTGCAGTATTGATTTTCATGTAACTGTTTTTTTAGAGTTTTTCTCCTCACGTCTCCACTGAAAATGGACCTCAAGCCCAGTTTGACTAACCCAGTTAATAAATGTCAGTAAATAAATAAATTATATTTAATAATAATAATAAATTTGGTGCAAAATTCTGTAATATTTTAGATAGCAGTAGACTGAGTGACTCGATAGATATTAAGAATAAAACTTTGTTACTTAAATTAGTTAGGGAAACTTCTTCAATTATGTTAGAAAGTTTTCATAGGGAAATATATATATATATATATATATACATATATATATATATATATATATATATATATATATATATATATATATATATATATATATGGTTCCACTTCATATCATCGAATTATCATTTCATTGAATTGCAAACCATCGAGACCAAATTGAAAACCCATTTCATCGAAAACTCATTTCATCGAATCTCAAATCATTGAAAACTATGAAGCAACTACAAATAACATTCCACAATGTTTTTACTATGTTTATGCAGGGGCAAGCCCCTGCACCCCAAAGTGGGGCTCCTTTACACTATAATTAAATATACCAACCTCAAGGTGCCACCACAGTGGCGTTAGGGAATTACCTTTTTTCCCCACCGTAGTGCAACCTTGAGTTGGTATATTTAATTACGAGGAGTGCAGGGGCTTCCCCCCTGCATACACATAGTAGAAAGTGTCTGGGATGTTATTTGTAGTTGCTTCATAGTTTTCAATGATTTCAGATTCGATGAAATGAGTTTTCGATGAAATGGGTCATTGTCGATGGTTTGCAATTCAATGAAATGATAATTCGATGATATTAAGTGGAACCATATATATATATATATATATATATATATATATATATATATATATATATATATATATATATGTGATAACTTTGCCAATTTCACTTTTCTTATATTACAGAAGATAGATTCCTTCTTTGGTGACATCAATACACTACTTGAAGTAAAAGAATTAAGTTGGCAGCTTAGATTCAATTCAGATGCACCGCCTGGTTTGAATGAAAGCCTAAATATTAAATGTGTTCTCAGGTGGCAACGCTAAAGTTTCCCCTCTTACCCAAACACTGTCTTATTATTGAGAGTCTGCTTTTTATAATGTTTTTCAAAAAAGGTCCTTCAAAATATGTTCTTAGATAATATATTTAACTTTTATGTTTAAGCATATATTAACATTTGTTTTTGCTTCACTAGTTGTACTGCTACAGCACTTGTTTATGTAGACACTGCTCACCCTTGGAATTTAGTATAATTTCCAGTTTTTTATTGGCTCTGAGATTTACATTATTTATTTACTGTCTGGTTTCAGTTGTCTACTCTTTTTTTGTAATGCCCACTAGGGTATATATACTGTGGTTTTCATCTTACTGTTGTTTGATAAAGTTCTTGATACTATTAAAAGGACGAAAGCTTAGCTACTGGCTCCTTCAAAGTTCTTTTATATTAAGAAGTGTTTTAGTCATTTGTATTCCTGATCTTCTTAGCTCTGAGGACAGTTTTTAGTGCTAATATATATATATATATATATATATATATATATATATATATATATATATATATATATATATATATAGTAGTAGGGTTTTGGTTAATGTATGTATGTGTTTTTTTTGTTGTGTTTGCATAGGTAGTATGTTACGGGCAGTGGGGTTGGCCAAATATTGCGGTTTCGATGTTTAAATTTCACGATTTTGCATGTTGTGTTCGACGTTATCGCGTTTCGCTGTTTATGTGTCAACGGATTCGTATTCGATGAATTCCGCTTTTGTTTAAAGTAGACCCAGTCAACACCATATGAACGAACGTTTGAAAGGCCGACAAATGATAGCGAAGATCCCGCTACAGTGTAGAATACATATATATATATATATATATATATATATATATATATATATATATATATATATATATATATATATATATATATATATATATATATATATATACATATAGGGTTCCTATTATGTTATCAAAGTTTTACAACTTCAAACACCATATCGTCGAACCCATATGTTCAAAGTTGTAAAACTTTGAATACTTAAAAAATAAAATAAAAAAAGAAAAAACTTACCTGACTGTTTTAAGAAGAGGGGCAAGCCACCCTGCACCCCACACTCCCCACTCTTTAAATATACCAATTCCTAGCTCGCACTACAGTGTAGTGAAGGGAAATCTTCCCTTTCTGCACTGTACTGCATTATAGTGCGGTCTCGGAGTAGGTATTTTTAAAGGACGTGGGTGTGGGGTTGCAGGGGAGGCTTGCCTCCCTGCTTAAAACATTCAGGTAAGTTTTTTTCTTTTTTTCTTTTTCATTTTAACGTTTTTGAAGTTTTACAACTTTGAACGTCTGGTGTTTGAAAACTTCGACAACGTAATAGGAACCCATTTATATTTTTATATAGATATATATATATATATATATATATATATATATATATATATATATATATATAAACTCATTACTCATAACAAAAGAGCTAAACATTTCACTCAGCTTTGTTGTGCCTATTTGCTGACAGTTCCAGGGTGCTGCATCCATTTGAAGTTTGAATAATATATTCCTCAGTAAGAAGCTGAGATCCCTTCTAAGATACACCAAAGCTAGCTATGAAAACAAATTTGCCACTGATTCTAAGGGCAACCACAAAGCATTCTATAGCTATGTCAAGATTCTCAATGGCAATACCCAGATTTGCTGTGAGTTACAGCACAATGGAATGAAAATTACAGAACCAACTGATATTGCCAACATCCTGGGAAATAGGTTCAGTGCTAACTTTACCCCCTTCTCACCCCTTAAAGGGCCCATATCTATACAAGAAGAATGCAGAGTCCCTGTAATCACATCTATGCAGGTAAAAGCTGCAGAAGCTAGAATGTAAATCCAAAAACACAGCATCCATGGAACCAGACAACATCGCAGGCTGCATTTTACATGAACTTCAGAACGAATTGGCTCCCCACCTAAGCACCATGTTCAGTCATAGTCTCACTTCAGGCTTTGTGCCCACTGAATGGCACACAGCAATAGTTATCCCACTCCACAAAGGGGGAGCCACCACTGATCCCGGGAACTATCGCCCTGTTAGCCTGATGAGCCTGGTCTGCAAGGCCATGGAACGTATCATAATGAAACTTATAAACCAAGACATTGGTAACCTCCAAACTCTGGACCATACCCAGTTCGGGTTTATGAAAGGCAGATCATGCCTTCTGAACCTGATCAGCTTCTTTGAGGTAGTCACCAAAGCCGTAGACGAGGGTAAGGTGGATCACACAGCCTATCTTGACCTCGCCAAGGCTTTGACACCATCCGCCATTCTGGAATTATAGCTAAACTCACTAAACTAGGTATAAATCCCTACATCACAAGATGGGTTGCCAACTGGCTTACTGACAGAACCCACACTGTAAAAGTTGCAGACTCCAAATCTGACTTCAAACCAGTGATAAGTGGAGTATCACAGGGTTCAGTCCTGGGACCTCTTCTATTTGGTATCTACTTCTCTGAAGTACAGGCCAACACAGAAGGCCTCTGGCTAATGAAGTTCAGAGATGACTGCAAACTAGGAGCCATAGTCGAGTCCCCAAATGATATGGACATCCTACAGAAGGGCCTCACTGAGAAAGATACCTGGTGTCAGTGGCATGGCCTCAAGCTCAATGCCAAAAAGTGCATTGTCATCCCCTTTGGTAAAAACTCTGTACCCATGAACTACCACATAAATAGCAGTTACTTAATGCCAAATGTGTGATAAGAGACCTTGGGACCCAGGTGGGCACTAGTCTCTTCTTTGATAATCGCATCGCCACAGTAGTCAGGAAATCCTTCTATGTGGCATACCTCATCAGAAAAGGGTTCTCCTCCAGGAAAACAAAGGTCATTGTTCCCCTCTACTTGGCACATATTACACCCATTATAGAGTACAACACCCCTTTTGGAATGTACTTCACAAGACATCTGCAGCAGCTGGAAAGGCCACAGAAGTACCTCACAAAGAAGATTACTAGCATCAAACAGATGCCCTACACTGACTGTCCCAAAAAACTCCAGCTTTACTCTGTAGAATATCGCCTACTCCGAGGAGATCTCTGCCTAACATATAAAGCTATGTTAAACCCAGAGCTGTTGGACATGCTACACCTAAAGAAATCCCAGTCCCTCTGAGCTACATGCTCTAGGGACCTAAACCTTGTCACCACAATAAACAGAACATGCTGGAGGGATAGATTCCTGTCTCAGAGACTTCCTATACTCTGGAAAAAGCTACCTATCTATGTCAAGCAAAGTTCCTGATTAGCACTCTTCAAGAAAATTCTTGATGAGTGGATGGGAAATAGAAAATACACCTCAGGGATCACTTCTGTGGCTCTGCTCGACAGGGCCACAGGAAATTAACTTTCTTGGGTGGCGTAAGTCAGGGAACCTTGTTGGCTAGGCTTACTTAGGCCCTTGGGCCGATAGCCTAGTACCTACCTATGAACCTATGAACCTATATATATAGCTGATTTGATACATGTGTATGGATCACAAAAAATTAAATGCATATTGGGAAGTGACAAGTATGTTTTTTTAATGGGTTATGGTCTGTTAATTGTTTTTTAACTAGATCAATAATAGCAATGAGTGTTCCACTTCCTGTACCTGTAAAAGCCAAACAACAAAAATATTTTGGAGTCATTTGGCAGTAAATAGAAAAGTTGTTACAAAAAACTGGAAATCAAACTCAGTTCCTACATTCAAAGAATTTTTTAAATTTAACAGCAATACTATGTAAAACTGAAAGGGCAGCCACGGTGGTGCAGCGGCTAGCATTGTCGCCTCACAGCAAGAGGTTCTCTGGTTCAATCCTTGGCTGGGGTGCCTTCTGTGTGGAGTCTGCATGTCCTCCCTGTGGTTGTGTGGGTTTCCTCCGGGTGCTCCGGTTTCCTCCCACATCCCAAAGACATGCAGTAGGTGGATTGGACACTCTAAATTGGCCCTAGGTGTGAGTGTGTGCATGTGTGTTCCTTCTGTGGAAGGTTGGGCGCCGGGCTGGCAACTTGACACTGTAAAACTCCACTGCCAGTCATGAGCAGACAGGTGATCTGCTGTGGCAACCCCTAACTGGGAAAAGCTGGAAGAAGAAGACTATGTAAAACTGAAAGAGAAGTGATTAGAACTAGATCTGTAAGTCATAATAAGACTTTTAGTGGTTGAGATAGCCTTGGAATTTTGCTTTTGCAATACCAAGACTCTTCATGTGTTAATGACTCAGTGTATTCCTGACATTGTGTAAAAGTATGTGATGTTGAATTTCTTCCTGTCTGTGTATGTATTGTAAATATGTCAAATTAATGAACGTTTTATTTAAGAAAGCTAGCAATATCATAATTTGATAGCTGTTCCATCATATGGAGGGTATCAGTGCCAGATCCAGCAGACAGAAAACAGAAAACAAAATCCAATACATTGGATGGATATAACCAATCTGCTCTCTTCATTTATTCCAATTGTAAGAAGGGTTGGTTGCCTCCTCCCCAGTAACCTTCCACTCTATCTTTATAATGTGCTAGATGCTTAGGAGATTAAGGCTGCAGTAGGCTCACTCACAAGTGAAATTGTAAAATATAGGTCTACATAAAATAGTGCTGAATTACACATATTTATTTGCATTTATTATGAGGCGCATTGTGTTATGAGCTTATAATCTTAATAATCTGCACTAATTGCAAGCTTATAGGGAAACAGTTGAATGATATTTTCTTTAACTGTGTGAACTCAAGTCAGCTTACAATACCTAAAATGAAAAAAAAAAAAAACACTACAATACTGGATCAGTGTTTTCCCTGGGTTCAATGTTCTGCGCAGTCAACAGTGGGGAATAATGATGTTCACGGTGAATTAGAGTTTTAAGGACTGAGGCTGTACACAGGCTTTGGATGAAATAAAAAAAACTGCCATGGAACTTTTGTGTAGATTTTTGTTTAGGTTTATGTGGGAAAACTATACGATAAAATGGAGGGTGACAAGAAATGAATGCATAGGAAGCATAAATTCTTGTAGGAATTGATAAAGAAAGTGAAACAGAAAGACAGGCTGAATACCCCTTTCTTTTCTCTGTGTTTTATCATTATAATGGATTGACCATCAACAGACACCAGCTGAGTTTAATGTTATCCATCACCTCTTCTCTCTGTTGGAAAGATCAGTTTATGACTCAAGCCTTGTTAAAGACATTGACATTATGTATGCATCCATGATTGTAGCTGTGACAAAGGTCAAACACTATAAGGAGCTGTGAATAATGAAGCTGGAGGTAGAGGCAGATTTCTGAACCTGGTGGTCAATCAGGTATGTATCTGCCCAGACTCATGCAATAGCTGGACCACCCTCAAACATACCTTACTAAAAGGATACAACACCTAAATAACATGTCCTACATGGACTGACTCAAAGCCCTGTCACCATACTGGGTATCCTACAGACTGCTAAGAGTTGGCCTGTGTATGGCATGCAAGCCATCCTTCAACTCATTACTGGTGGATTTACTGCACATGAACAAGTCAAACTGTATCATGAGTACTCAGTCTAGGGATCTAACCCTCATCTGCAACATCAACAGAATGGTTTGGAAGAACAGGTATATCTCTCAGATGATACAGCTGCACTAGAAAAGACTCCCCATCCACATTAAACAAAGTTCATCCCTGTCCATATTTAAGTGCAACTTGGATCTATGGATGGGAAACAGAAAATGTACCTCAGGAATGCCCCTGTACTTCTAATGTACAGAGGCAGCTGCTAAATGCTTTACCCCATACATGGATGTGCTCAAATTATCTGTGGTATGATCCCAGTTATTCTCATTAGGAATGAATTATCAACCATGGGTTGGATAAGGCTAAAATGTAACAAAAAGGATTTGTTAATTTAAGTACAAAAATGGAAATTGGCAAGGCTTAAAATGGTCAACAGGGGCTATTAGCCTATTCCTATGAACTTAGGAACCAATTAAAGCCAGTGAAAGGAGTCGGTTCTGCAGATTGGGAAATGTTTTCACAAATCTATACAAATGTATGCTTTTTTGTTGAGCAGCTTCTGTCCAGTTTGAGATATTCTGCATGTGGTTTGAGGAGGCCTAAAAGCGACAGATAGCTTGCAGTTTGCTACATGAATAATTTCCTCGTAATGTCAGATAGAGAAGTAGAGGTGAATTAAATTAGATGTTTATTTCATGACTTAATTCATGCACTGAGGCTGCTTCTTACTGACAGACAGGAAAGGCCACACAAAATTATGCATTTTCTGTGGTTTGAGAAGATTGTTATTGAGCAGCATGTTTTACTGTCTGGGTGATGATGCAATTAAGCAAAAGATGGAAGAGAACAAGTCAAGATCATATAAAATTTCAAAGAAGTATATTGCATAGAATTTATGGGCTTGCTGAATTTTACTTGATGATTTTATTACTAATAATGACTTGATCCAGGTAGATAAGCAATACTCTTAGAGGCAGGAGGATCTAGGGGTGGGAACAATTCATAGCAGAATAAAATGCTGAATAAGTCAAAAAAGTAGACTGCGTGTTGACTATGGACTTTCCTTTCTATGCTGATGCTCACAGGATTGTTGTAATGGTGGTGTGAGTTTCTTTGAGGATGTATTTCACAGAATATTGAGACATATGAGCACAGAGATATTTTTTTTAAAAGTTGCTGCCCACTTAGATACCCTATTGAGTTTCAGTTCTGCATCTGCTCCACAGGTAAAGTGTGAGGAGATGTTCAGTTCCAGACATAATATTGGAGACTGAAGGAACACTGCAACTGTCATGATGGTGGTATACCTAGATGACAGCTCCAAGAAGGTATACACAACAGAAATGAGGCAGGGGAAAAACTCCATAAAAGTATGGGTGCCAATCTGTCCATAATATGGCCAATCCATACAATATAATTTCTGCAGATGAAAAGGGAAGTAGAAAAATCTGCAATTGTCAAGTTATGGTGGGGTTTGACATAATGGTTAAGGTGATTACCACACAGACACAAGGTACAGGGTTTGATTCTTACCTTTGAAAGGGAAATTGGCTAAACTTAAAATAGCCCACAAGGACAACTAGTTTAGTACTTGCATATGAGATGGCTCGTGACTAAATTTTGTAGATATAACATAGGGTGGAGGATCAAAAGAATTGCAAAAAGAATCTCTATGTCAGGAAAGGATGGGATGGGAGATGGTAGAAGACTTTTGGGTTAAATCCTGACCTGTGTTTGCTCTGAGAGTTGGGCTTTGAGTATTGTTTGCATGTCTGGCTGGATTTTCTCAGAATGTTGACATCTAGTGGTTTGTTCAACAACACAAATAAAAATAAATCCAAACCAAATGTCCACTGTGTAAAAGACCACACCAAAAATGGTTCCTTCAATAATTTATCAAGTAATGTCATCCATTATATAGGAAAATCCTCAGAATAAATCAATTTCTCCCTGTACCTTTATGTATATATCAAAAATAGTTTTACATGTCAGTTATTTTATAAAGATATATAAATATATGCATATCCCTATCCAAATGGACTTATAACCAACAAATGAAAATATACTAATGTTTCTTTATAAATTAAAAATGAATCAATACACATTATTCATCTTATACAATTATTTCATTATTGTTATACATTTGTTGAGTTTGTATCTCCAGTGATCTTGTACTCAGTACACATGTGGTAGATATATTTTTTGTTTAAACCAAGGGGTGTGGTGGCATCAAGTTTTATCAGCTAAAACTCTCATCGTTAAGTTATTTTTCTACCATCCTCCTTATGGCAACCTTTCCACTTTCCTGAATATAAAAAGGAAACTTTAACAAAATGCTTACATCTGATAGAATGTTTAAAAAGAGCATTATTAATGTCGTGTTTATTAATTAAATAAATATTTTCTCTTCAGTCCATCTTCCCTGAGGTGCAAAAGGCACATTTAGCTAGTTATACCACCCCCATAAGTGTTAGTGGTATATAAACATGTAGAGTGAATAACTTGCCAGTCATTCACAGTAATCACTGGCTGGCTCTTATTAGTATAACAGCAGTAATTACAGCAACCACTGCTGTAAACATCATTAGCCTTACCTCATTTGTTTTGTTTTTCTTAACACTGTTTTCCAATATGTTCCTAATGTTCCTGCCATTCTTATATACAAAAACAGATTCCATGCCTAGGTTTTTTTTATTAGTTTACTGAACTAATTAACATTCTCCAGTGAGAACTGATCATTTTCTTAAAAAAAAAAAAAAAATCTGGTCGCCATTACATGTTAGTGCCACTAAAGGCACATTTTAGCAATTTCCATAGAAATATTTCTTTGATATTTTCTACAACCAACAATGTATCTGGCAAATCTGTAAAGTCCATAAAGCTTTCTCCCTCGTAATCAAGATAAAACCAGATTTCATCTCAGATCCAGATACTTTAAAAAAACTTCTCCAAGACTAGCTTCCTACTTCTCAGTGGTTGCCTGGCTATACTGAAATCCTTACCATCTTGTAAAGCTCTGCTGTGTATTTTACCCACATGTGTACAATTGCATAGAAGCAGCCATACCCAAAAGAAACATATTCAGAAAAAAACCCTAAAAACAAACAGTCCTGGTAGAACAGCATAAACGAGGTTTATAATGAAAGGAAGAAAATAATATCCAAAAACAAAAAGTGCAACACCCAGCAAAAGAAGAATCTAATCATCAAATTAAACAAGCAATTTTCAAACTTAAAAAAAAAAAAAAACTACCAAGGCTAAATATAAGAAAAAAATAGCCAAGCTTTGCCAAGGATAACCACTAGGACTTCTGTATCTGCTATTTCAAGGGCAATACACAGAAATGTGCTGAACTAATTTTAAATGCCATTATCTATATCAAACTTTTGGATGTTGCAAATATACTGGCTGACAAATTCAGCTCAGACTTTATCCCCACTCCTGGTAATCTCACAAGAAACATAAAAAAACATGCAACCCCTGCTATCACATAGGATCAAGTCCAGGAGGTACTCACAGAGGTCAGAAAGTTGGCTTCTATTGGCCCCCTGACACTAACTCAGGATACATCCTAAATAGCATTAAACAATATATTTCTATGTCCCCAACAATACTTTCCAGCCACAGACTCAAAACTGTTTCATTCCAAGTGAATAGAGGTCAGCACAAGGAAGAGCCATCCACTGACCTTATGTGTTACTGCCCCATAAGTCTTACCAGTCACCTATGTAAAGCCATGGAAATACATATCATGGAAATAATGACATAGGAACATTCCAAACACTGGACCAATCAGAGTTTGGGTTTGCTAATGGCAGATCATGTCTACTCAACCTGGTGGACTTTTTTCAAGAAAAAGTCACCAAAGCAATGGATGAAGGGAGCACTGTGCACACTACCTACTTTGTCCTGAATAAAGAATTTGATACGGTACCAGCCATGGACACTGTGGATAAGCTTGCCAAACTAGAAATAATCCCCAACTTCAGCTGATGAATTTGAAACTGGATCATAGATAGGGAACAGGAATTCAGGATGGAGCTTGCCACCTCAACAAAAAGACCTGTCATGTGTTGGAACTCTGTTCTGGGGCCACTCTTACGGGGCTTCTACTTTACAAATATCAAAGCAAATGTCCGTGACTTATTGTGGTCTAAAACTAAATGCGAAAAAGTGCATTATTTTGTCCTTCAGAAAATCATTTACTGACAATACATCCCTAAGACCAGACCCACTAGTCAGGGATTTGAACACTTACATTGAAAGTGACCTAGCGTTTGACTAACATATGTCCACTTTGGAGAAGAAGTCCTTATATATTGTGTAACTGTCTTTAATATCTTTAATGCTGTCTATAACCAACAATGTAGCTGGCACTAGATCCAAAGTAGTCATAATTCCACTATACTCCTCTCATTAGGCCCATCATAGAGTACAGTGCCCCCTTTAGTATGTAGCTATCCAGGCCCTAGGCAACAACTGGAGCAGCCAAGGTGTTTCCTTAAAAAAAAAAGAATAGTTGGCCTAAGACACATGACCTACATGAATCTTCTCAAAATTTTGTTACTATACCCAAACTCATAAAAAATAATAAAAGTTGACCTCTACCTGGTTTATAAGGTATCCACAGACACAGCACTAGTGGACCCACTACACATCTGCAAGTCAAATGGTATTAGAGACCTCATCCTCTTCTATAATAAAAAATAGAATAGTCTGGAGGACCAGGTACATATCTCAGAGGAAACCACTACCATGATACAGACTTTCCATATATGTAAAACTAAGTCCTTATGTGAATCCGTTGAAATGTAATTTGGACTAGTGGATGGGAAATATGAAATGTCTCTCAGGACTGACCCCTATCCCCTGCAGTCATACCTCTTAATCTCCTAGCAAAAGACATCTGAACAATGCTAAAATAATAGGGACTGATTTTAATTGTTGCTCTTATAAACTTAAAAAGTTGCTAGATTAAAAGATTTTGTATTATTATACATTTTCTGAGGTATATGAAGTCGGAAACACAAAGGCCTGGTATTTAATGACTTCAGTTCTCAATGATTTTAAAGAAAATGACATATTTAATGAGGAAAAGACCAAAAATAAGACGCAAAAAGTCTGACATTCTGTGACAGTCTGGACAGTTGAGAAATATGCCTACAATAGAGACCCCCTAATGTACTGAAGATGAGATCCAAACAAAGTAAACCACTAAAAGTAAGAAGTGTTTAAATATCAGTTAAACACTGAGATGGATGGTAAATGGGAAGTACAGAGATGCTTAAAAATGGTGTTTCAAGGATGGGAGCCAAGTATTCACCTATTAAGCTATGAATCAATGTAGAGTATTTTAAAACATGTGGGAACAAGCCTTACATTCCTTTTCATTTTTGATCTATAAAATTCAGACAGAAGTTACATTTTTCAACTCAAAAAATATAAATAATGACAAAAGACCACTGAACACCATACAAAATTTTGTATAAAATACTTAGAGCCTCAGCCTTCAAAGATTTCACCCATATGCACTGTTAGTAAGACTCTTCTGTACTTTAGGTATCATGAAAAGATTCTGTATTTTAAGTCTAAATGGGCAGTCATTAAGACTCTCGTCTACTTTGGATATCTCAAAAATATTCAGGATTATTTTTCTTCCATTTATTTTAAAGAAGAAGTTGTATTATTCCATTTCACAAACTTGTAGCTGTATGTTATACATTAGTTTAAGGGTAAGTGTACACAACCTCCGGTTTCATTTTCCACCTTTTGAAGATTTGCTTCTTTTTAAGCTGTTGCTGTCATGCAGAATGAACAGATGGCTTATTTTATTGGTAAACAGATAGTGCAGCCTTGTGTGCACGAGTGGAATAGCTGTTGGCAGCATTATTATACAGCAAGAGAAGGGTGTATTGATACTGAAGACTAATCATTAATCCCTCCTTGAAAATATCATGGTATGTGTGTGTGTGTGTGTGTGTGTGTGTGTGTGTGTGTGTGTATACATATGTGTGCATGTGTTTGTTTGTTCACATGCAAAATAATCTTGGACAAGTTTTTAGGCTGCTCTTGGTAATATATCAGTGGAAGGAATTGGGAAGGGAGCAATATGGGTGGAGATCTTGTAGAGTCAGTGACTATATCTCTGTTCTGCAGATGGCCACTGAAAAGCATATTTCAGTGTGGGAGTTACTTGGAATTACCTGGGGTAGCAGTTCATAATTACATTATGATGTTTAGGTCAATTTTCCCCCTCACAGTGTGGGTGTTAGTGTTGTGGATCATAATACCATAACCATTGACATATTCATTATACCTTAAGCAGAGTCAATATTTTATTAGTGCATGGTATATTTGATAGACTACATTGCAAGCCCTTGAGGCTAATGACCAGTTAGCGTTGATAAGGAAAAGATATGTGTGTGCATGTATTTACAGATAGAGTTGATGACATTTTGGAAGCCTAATAATCATGATATGGAAAAAATGCCCCTCTGGCAGTATTCAGTTACATCTTAATACTGATGCTGTGGCAGTGTTATGATGTGACTAAAATTCTTGTTAGGGATATTGATGCAGAAAAGCAGCCAGGGAGCTAAGCTGCAAGTCAGGCAGGGCTATGAGTCTTTGACTACATACATTTATGTCTGTTCTGCATGTTTAATCTAGACAGAGGAATAAAATATGGAAAAATAAAATATTTAAATTTGAAATTATTCAGTAAAATCCTCAGATCAGTAATGTAATATTGAATAATATGACATTAGAATACCAAGATGTTCCAGGCAAAAGGAAATGAGTAATTTTTATAGGGATTCAATGGGTTAAGACAAAGAAGATGATGAAACAAGAGAAATGTCAGTACATAACTACAAGAATTACAGCAGGGGGTAATAATTGTGAGATGGTCTCATTGTAAGGCTACCTATCTTGTCATGTGTGAGATGGTCTCATGCTAAGGGTACTTATCTTGTCATGTAACAAAGATCCTCTTCTGTGGTGTTAGAATGCTGCAGAATAAGAAGGGATGATGTTTACAATTTAGAACATATCTTAAAGATTGGCTAGAGGTCAGAAACATCAAGGGGTGGTACAGAGAAGGTTAATAAGGGGTGATATTTAGAAGTATAGTCAAACTGAATATCTATCTATATAGATATGGTAGTTGTTACTTTTGTCAAACAACACTTTTGTCAATATCTGTTTAGCCAACACAGTTTGATCAACTAAACAGATGGTCAAAGCCTGTTGACAAAAGAAGCAATCAGGTGATTCTTGGAGTTCAGGAATTTGTCCTTTCTCTGAGAATTCTGTAATTTCATAGTTAGAATTTACGATTAGCAGGGGGTGTTGGGGATGCATAGGGGCTTGGCCCCTAAAAAAATGTTTTTCTTTTTTGTTTAGTTTAAATATTTTTGTATGTGCTGATATATATATATATATATATATATATATATATATATATATATATATATATATATATATATATATGTAGTAAACGAAAAAACAAGCATACAAGGGATTCTTCAACACTTTATTCTTGTAAGCGCTTTCACTGACACCAGTGTATCAGCTTCTTCAGACTAAATAACTTGCTCCCAGTTTCCCAATTTAAAACTTCTTCAAAAAGTTCAAAGCCAATGAACTGATAGCCACAAAAATGATGTCATCATATACATTCAAAATTAAAGCAGCATTGCCTATTTTTAAATTTTAAAGTGCTATCTGCTATAAAAAACATTCCCATTATGGGAAGGAAAGAAAAAACTTTTACAGACATTATTTAAAATCAAAAATGACCATGTATGTCTAAGTCAACAAGTTCTATACCACCTAAAGAATATTAGCACTCTCATTGTACAAAAGTCATACAAAAATACATACATATTAAACTCTAAACTCTAGTAAATTATGCACCCCAATATTAAAATCTGATCATGCATTAAATTCACAAAGAGAACCAAGCAAATACGCTAAATGTAAACACACAGGTTATGTGTCTTATTCATAAAACTAAAACACATATAAAATCTATTTTATCGCATGTAAATAGTATAAAATCATATACTCAGCTCTATGTTATTTCTAAAGTCTACCACATGTTTATGCATTCTATTAAATAGTTAAAATTCTGAAAGAAGTTTGATTATTATTATACCCAAAAACCACGACCAAAGTCTAAAAATCAAGCATGTTTTATGAATGCACAATACAAACTCGTCGACACAGAAGATGTCATCAGGGGACCATAGTATTTGTATGCATATTACAGAACATTACTACCTAGTGAGGGCCTTCAGTTTTAATAAACATTTAATGGATAGGGCCTCATTCAATCCAGGGAAAATGTGCGCTGCTGTTCTAACTTGCCATTCTAGTTCTGCTTCTTCCAATTTGAGTTCCCAAGGTCCACCTCTCTGTTTAAACTCCATTTGTTGTAATACCACAAATGTAAAACAGTGGTCAGGAAAAACTGAGCTGTGTCTAGCTAAGGCATTAGTGTTTATTTTATTAGTAATGCTATACTGATGCTCATAAATCCTTGATTTTATCTTCCTCTCAGTTTTTCCTATATAAAATGCTTCACATTGGTCACAGGTAGCTACATAGACTACCCCCATTTTAAGATTAACATTTTAAGGTCTGTTTTAGTTTTTATATATATATATATATATATATATATATATATATATATATATATATATATATATATATGGGTCTACCTGAAAACACCGAAAGTTCAGAGAAGACTGACAGTTGAGAATCCCGATGCTGAGAACACCGACATGTTAAGGTAAGTGTGAGATAGGGACAGACATTAGGGTCAGGGTGCGGGTTAGGTAAGTGTGCGATAGTGATGGACGTTAGGTTTAGGGGCAGGTTAAGTGAGTTAGGGTGCAGGTAAGGTAAGTGTGCGATAGTGACAGACTTGATGGTTAGGGGTGGATTAAGTGAGTTAGGGTTAGGGTGCCGATAAGGTAAGCGTACGATAGTGACAGAGTTAAGGGTTAGGGGCGGATTAAGTGAGTTAGGGTTAGGGTGTGGGTAAGGTAAGTGTGCGATAGTGACGGACCTTAGGGTTAGAGTTTGGGTTAAGGTTAGTACATAGATAATTGTGTATGTAAGGTTTAGTGTAGGTTTGTAAGGTTTTTGGTGTGCTTGTATGTGTGTTTTTCGGGAAAGGTATTTGTTTTGTTGATTGTTGGGATTTAGGTTTGTCAGGCATGTGAAGTTTTATGTTTTTGAACTTTCTTTTTTTTCGTTTTTTTCGTGTCGGTTATTTCGTTGTCGGTGTTTTGGCATGTCGGTGTTATCAGGTAGACCCATATATATACATATATATATATATATATATATATATATATATATATATATATATATATATATAAAATGAAAAAAATATAGAAGAAGGTAAGGCCTAATTGTGATGATAATCAGGAATGCATTGTAGGTAATTTACTAGATACTAGGCTGAAACCAAAACAATGCACTTTGTATTTCAAAAGATTGTTTTCATTGTTTTTCTTTATTTCCAAGTGCTGAAGTCATGTTTGCGAAACTGCATCTTTATTTGCTTAGTACTCATTCCATGTGCTTCATTATTGGCTTCTGCTAAAGTACAGATTTGGGATAGTTGTGACAATATTTATTTATTTTATTTTATTTATTTTGCATTTGTTTACCGGGTAGTGTCCAACTGGGCTGGTGGCCCATTTTCAGTGGAGACCCGGGGAGAAATGCTCCACAGATAAAAGATATAGAAACAGAGTACAAGAAAAGAAAAAGAAAAAAAAACTACATTACTACATTAACTAAAACATAAGAGCATATTTACAATGAGTATTGAAAAATATTTTACAAACAAAAATGATTCAGTAGTAGTTTTCTTTGTGGAAAAAAACAGGTTTAAAAAAGTACTCTTTTGAAAAGGAAGATTAGTATTTAGCTGAAAATCAAGCAGCTATTTTATTTGTTTGAAACACGAGTTAGTGTTGTGATGTATCATGCACTTATCTTTTTAATGACACTTTTGTCTGGAGTAGGATTTTGTAAAAAATTACTGCAAGAAATAATTACTGCTAGGAATTATTTACTTGATGACAGTTTACTGCAGTTAGTAATATTACTTTTAGTGATTTTTTTTGTATAACTGAGATTGCAGCTTTATTTCTATTCTGTGCAGACCATGCTTCCCTATGCTGCAGTGCCGTGAAATATGCATTTTGAAAGATTTGTTTCTGTGCCTTAAATTGGAGATGCTAATGAGATATATAATTATTAGTATTTTACCAAAAAATGTTATCTTTAATTTTTTGTTTGGGGATAGATTCAATTACAATTCAGGCCAGCAACATATTCATTGGTGATTTCAGCTATTCCACCATAAACTGAGATGCATACAAAACCCTAACATACAGGCTCAAAATTTCTTGTATTTTGTCAGTGTAAAGACTATACAACAGCTAGTCTGCATACCTTATAAAGGTGTAAATATCCTGGATCTGGTACTTTCAAATATGAAGTAATATTGCATCCCCATTGTCTAATGTCATCAGTGGTTAGATCAGATCACAAAGAGATAACCCTTTAAATAAATATAAAGGCTGAACTTCCAGCAAATCCCAGAACTTTTAAGAACTTTACAAGACTAACTACCTCCTGTTAAATGATAACATAGTTAAATTCCAAGCCCCACCCTCAAACTCAGAGAACACAGTACCCCATACCGAAGTGTTTATGGAAACCTTCTACAAGCATGGAAATAACTGCACAAAAACAGTAGTAGCAAACTGAAATAAACTTAGGACAAATTCCAAAAACAACCCCCCCCCCTTGGTAAACCCCCAGTATAAATAGATTTATGACAAAAGAAAAAAATCCTGTCCAAAAATAGGAAAGGCTTTATCCAAGAGATAAAAAATACTCTCACATCAGTCTCAACAAGCAACTCAGAGGGCTAATCAAGTCCACCAAAGCCAACGTTGAGACAAATATAGCCTCCCAGGCTAAGAATAACCATAAAGCATTTTCATTTATTTACACAACCTTAAAGGGAACATTCAACAGTGTGCTGAACTAATAGCAAATGGAACTCCCTATACCAAGCCAGATGATATATAGCAAATTTGCTAGTCAATAAATTTAGCTCAAATTTCACCCTCATTTTCCCTTCAGGAAATGCTCTCTACCATTTCTCCACCAACTATCACTAAAGGACAAGTCTTTACTGTACTCTGAGGAGCTAAAAACACTGCCTCAATGGGTCCTGATAATATGCCAGAATGACGCTTAAATAGCTTGAAACATCACCTGTCAGGCCACTAGAATTTCTGTTGATCCAGCACCTCCAGACAGGCTTCATCCCTAGGGAATGGAGGATTGTAACTGTTATCCTTCTACACAGAGACAGGTCATCAACAGACTCAGGGAACCACAGACCCATACGTTTGAATAGTCCTATATGCAAGGTCATTGATATATATGCATATATGTGTGTGCATGTTGTGCAAATTCAAAGAGATTCTTGATGCTATAAAACCATTCATTTGTTAACTCGATAACCCATTGAATGCACAGTCCCTTTTCAGAGGCAACCCAGGAGCCATACCTGCTTAAGTAACTTGCTCAAGGTCTCACAGCAGACAAATAAGGGCTGACAGAATCAATCCTTGTACTCCAGAAATTACAGCTCACTTAACCATCTGAGCCAACTGTCAGATAATGGCAGATTCATGAAATTTCCAGGAAAGTACGTCTTTTAATCTGCAATAGGTAGACAGGTTATATATTTAGCATGATGGTTCATCAGAAAAGATATCATTCTGAAAATGCATCCAAAACTAATTAAAATATGTACCTTGGGCCTTATTAAAATGCTGTTATAATGCTGATGAGGTTCAGTCATAACAAGTCCCCTTTCCTCATCTACTGATCAGGTCAGCATCAACAACAAATAAAATAAACAATATTGTCTCTCCTTCTCTAATAAGCTTAATGATACAAGGACTTAAAGCAAACAAATTAAAAAATGAAACCATACAATTTAGTCATGCACTTAGACAAGAACTGGTAGTGGAGTATTTAATATCTTGCTATTCACTGTGATAATGTTCATGGTTTAAGTATTCTATATGCAGTTTCCTCCTTTTGATCGCAGTGCTTTTTGGAGCCAGTGAACACAGTGTGTTCTTTTAATTGTTATAACTAGATGTAGCTGCAGCTGGATGACACATGACTGTAGAATCATCATGAGTATCCCAATCGATATGCAGCGCTTCAAATATTCCACTGATTAAATGGTCTCCCAAATGTATTAACATGTCATTTAGTAAGTGTCTTTTCATCTGTTTTCTTAATCGCATTTCTAAGATAAATCTATTAAGCAGGAAACATTATGAATTGATTCCAGATGTTCAACTTCTGCGATTATTTTTCATCTCAGTATTTTATGCATATGACATATATCACTTCAAGGCAAATTAATCCTAAATAATTATCCAAAATTTTAATTATGTTAGTTTTTTTTTTTTTAATTCGTCATGAGTCTGCTCTGTTACTGTCATGTCTTTACTTTAACATTTTAATGCTTAGCACCATAACACTATTCAGATCTCTCTGCACAAGGCTTTGAAATATCCATTTGTTTGTCTGATTCTGATTTTTTTTTGTATTATCTGAAGAAAATAATGCTAAAAGAGTTAGTAATGTGAGAGATTATGGTAATCGTTCAGCTTCAATTATGCTCTTCACTCTCTAGAGCAAATGCAACACAACTTAGTCATTTTGCTGTTGGGAAGTAAAACATCGCCTCAGACAGACATAGAGATATGAAACATACAATATGGCTATGAATGACTGAATATGCATTAGTGATATATAATGTAAAGTATATAAGAATATCTATACTTCAAAATGTGGCAAACAAAATGAAACAAAATGTGCTCATAAAATTTGCAATACATAGTCATAAAACAAGAATTACCAGATGTGCAGTCACTAACTAGAAAAACGTGACTCTGTTACCTTAATTGGATATGCTCTATACCTGTTCTTATATGGGTAATGGGTTAGTAACAGAATGGCTAAGTTAAAGCCAGCATCTGCATGAGAGTTGGTTCATGTTAACCCAGACCCCTAATTTATGTCAAAATATGTCCTTAGATAAATTCCTATAGGTACTGTGTTATAGAAATTGGTGAAAACAATGGCAGATGCTAAATATTTACTGCAGCTTGACAAAACTTAGCTGAAAGTGTTAGTGAAGAGGAAACACATTTTACAAACACAAGTCTTGTCACTGTTAGTTGGAAGCAACCCAAACTACAAAGGCAGTATAAACACAGTGACTGTTTTATAATTACTTGTGCCAAACAGTCCAGGGCTAGACAAGCAGGATCAGACTAAACAAATAAGGGAGATGACACAATGTGGTGGGCTTTTTCTCCAATTCTTGCTGAAGACAGGACACTGTGTGCAAGAACTGTGAGTAAACAAAAGTGTTTGGGAGACTGGTAAACAGTATGTGTTTTACTTAACAAACAGTACATGCCGAAGTCTGGCATGCTGCTGTGTGTGACAAACATCACCACTGTACACAGTCCTTCAGAATTCAAGTAATAATTGCATACAGTGGTTTACATGATTCTTCCCATGATTTAACATAAAAAAAGAGTTTTTAAGGTAAAACTAAGCTTTCCTATTGCACCATTACTTTGTAGAGGAATATATAGCTGATCTTCCCTTGAGGAGTGCTACCCAATTAAAGCAAACAGCAATTAAAAAGGAAAACAAAGAACATTGTAAAATGTAAAATAAAGAATAAAGGCAATTAAAAAAATAGGATATTTAAAGACAGGATTTTACAACATATTTGTGACATCCATAATAAATGATCTACCAGTGCTCTATCTAAACGTACGTGAAGCATTTATTCACGTTCACTGTTTTGGAAAGAATATTTGAGAATATAAGAGGTGGCAGTCTTTCTAATAAGACTGAGTGTGCTGAATTAAAATGGATTGTATCCTTTAAAGACAATTCCTTCCCTTACTTGAATGATGTCATATCTGTTAAACCAGTCCTAAAAGCATGTGGCTTGAGACATTGATATGTTTGGTTAAATTTCTTGTGAATGCATCAGTCATGAATAAACTTGTATGTAATTGTGAAAAAAGTACACATGATTTTATTTTTGTTTTTCATTGGTTAGTTGTGTGTTTTAAATTGTCATTTCTTTTAATGTCTTCATTGGTCTGAAGAAGTGGTTGTTAACTGCTAAAGCGCTTACCTGTTCTTAGGTGTTATTTCATTTAATAAACATAATCCTTTTAGTCGTGTTGGTCATACGAGGATTCTTTTGTCAGATTTAACAGGCAGGATCTGCCCTTGATGAAGCTGAATTGGGTAGGATTCAGGGTATGCATGTCACCTATTTCTTTATTTATAAGGTCTATAATGATACATACCATGAACTTACAGATGAGGCTGGTCAGGCTTATGGGTCTGTAATTCTCTGGGTCTGTTGCTAGGTCACCTTTGTGGAAGGGAATAACTGTTGCTGTTCTTCATTCCACAGGAGCAAAGACTGGGGTTAGACTATGATCAAAAAGGTACTTAATGGTGATGCTAGTTCATGTTTTAGCCTGTTTAGAAGATAGCCTGAAATGCCACCTGGTATAACAGAGGCTGTGCTTTTTGCCTTGGATAAGGCTTTGACTACCTGTTCTTCAGATTTGTGGGATGGGTGGGGGAATTTCGAGGAAGGTTTGTGATAGGTTTGGAGGGGATAAGGGAGTGAAATTTTCATCAAACATATCTGCTAGCAGGTTTGCTATCTCTGTAAAGTCAATGTGGGTGACACCATTGGTCGCTAGTTCTGCACATGCTTGGGCTCTACCTTTTAGGCTACGTACATAGCTGTAAAAGGCTTTATGGTTATCCTTGGCTGTGCTTGCTAAGTTTTTCTCAAAGAAGCCCTTAGAGAATTTGACAAGTTCTGATATTTGCCTGTTGAGGTTGAAAAGGGTGATTTTTCTATTCTTGGAGTATTGCCTTTGTTTTCTTGGACAGCAACTTTTTGCATTTATTGTAAAGTTTATTGATGCTAGATGTCCACCATGGCAGCTTGTTTTTACTTGGGGTTCTACATTTGATTCTTTCTGGTGCAGCCACGTTTATATAATTATAGAGGTAATTGTATAGGGCTTTAGTGTAGACTTCGGCATAGTTACCACTTCCAGCTTGACGTGGGGCTTGGAATGTATTTATGCCTTCACCTAGGAGGGTATAGCTTGCCTTGGTGAAGGTTTTTAGTCTGACTTTGCCCTTTGTGAGTTCCTGTTTTAGTTTCAGCTTGAAGGTGACTGATTTGTGGTCAGATATAACTAATGAGGGTCTAACAGTTGCAGCAGTGCATCTGTTGGTCATGTTAGTGAGGAGCAGATATAGTATGTCTGTTTCTCTTTTCAGGGTATGAACAATTTGTTCCAGGGTATTTGAATTAACAAAGTCAAGGAACTTTTGTGCTACTGAGTTAGGGGTAGTGTAGGTTTCCCAATTGATGGTGGGATAATTGAAATCCCCGTAACCAGACTATTTGGTAATATTTGGATTGTCTCCAGTTTGGTCAAGTAGGCTTTGTGTACATCGTGACACATGGAGGGGCATCTATAACTGACTATGACTTGAATGAGCGTGTTACCAACCGTTAACTGAACTTGGAGTAACTCCATGGAATTGTCCAGTCTAACTAGACGGGAGGTGAATGTATCTGTAATATAAACAGAAACACTGCCTCCTTTGCTTCTCACATGTTCATTTTGCAGTCTGAAGATGTGGAAGGCATTGTAGCCTTGCAAGGCCAGGGTGTTCTCTCAGGCCTTTAACCAGGTTTCTGTGACTGCAGAGACATCTACATCTTCCAGTGACAGAAGTGGTTCCAGGGTGTGCAGTTTTTGGTTTAAGCTCCTAGCGTTTAGCAGCATGACCATTACTTTGTGATGATTAGCAAATTTCATGTTGGTTAGTTTGTTTTCAAGACCTTACCTAAGAAAGCACTATGGGGGAGGCAAGGGCCTTTGCCAGCAGCCAAAAGCCTAATAGCCTAGAGGTGCCAGGAGCAAACCATCGCTGGCAAAGCAGAGAAGCCTGCTGATCATGGCTTCCCAGGCTAACAGGAACTGGATCCCCTTTGAATGACACCAAAAACTAAGTCAATTATTGAAATCAATCATTTTTTGTTTATACTGTGGCATCATTCTATGTGAGGGTAGTATGCTGCTCAATGCTAGTGACATACCCGTCTGGGACATGTACTCAGAGAGCTCAATCATATCTGTCTTCATATAGTCCAATGAGGTATGTCTCAGGTCATTCACTCCAACATGAACTATGACAGAGTCATAATGGCATTTTTTCCTGAGAGACCTAAGTGCGTGTGTGGTGTGATGAATCCTCACACCAGGCAGGCAGCTGACTGTGACTTCCTTCTTGTCCAGCCTGGTGAGTTGGACATCAATGTGACTCACTATTTTGTCTCCAATGACTAAAAAACTTGTTTTTTGAGTGTTACGCCTTATGGGCTTGATAGATGAGACACTGGTGTTGCTATGTGTCATGGGTATTATGGGAACTGTGTTAGTGTAGCAGTCTTGTGCTTTGGAGATCTCTGGTGTCTTGGTAAGTTTTTTGAGAGAACTTTCATGTATGTTGATTTGTTTGTGTTAATTATGTACTTTGTGTATGAGTAGTGCTACTATGTGCATGTATAGTGGTGGGTGGGTTGACAGCCTCTTCCGTCTTACTGTTTTGAGTGCGAGAGAGCATGGATTCAAGATTCTTGGTATTGATACATCTCTCACACCCTGTACTAAAGTGAGTTATTGGTAGAGGGTTGTCTGTGTACATGAGGCAGTTGTTACAATGACTCAAGACCCAAGCCAACAGGGTTGGCAGGAGAAACAAGGATGGTCCAACTGTCCATAACGCTGTTACCACTAAGGGGAATTTTGAAGACTGATCAAGGAAGAGCTCAGCTGATGGATATTTCTCCCTTTTTTTTTTTTTTTTTTGGCAGTTTAATATGTTTCAGCTCACTAGCAGTATTTCTTTGACTGGGAAAGTATTAAGGATGAGGGCTATACTAATGTGCTACATTTGTATCTGTTGAATTAATCTGTCCGGCTATGGTGTATAATTGTGTGGCAATGTGCAAACAAGCAGAAACATGCTCAAATGCAGGGATTAATTACCAGAAGCTAAAAACTTGAAAAAAATTAAAAAGGTTTTGAAGAACCAATGAGGATGCTTACTCCAAGCCCTAAACCAACCATCCTTCACCAGACAGGTTCCAATCAACACAATCCTCTCACTAGAGTGCAAAAAGGCCCCTTCCAATCCAAGATGGCCTGGAAAATATGCTTAGAACAAACAGCCACTACAAACAGATCCAGATACAACAAACCTGTATCTGGACTATGTTACAGCTACTAGCTACCGTAGTTTCAGTGGGAACCACTAGAGAATGTTTAACACAGCAGAAAAATAGCAGCAAGATAATAAAAGAAAATTGAAAACAGCAGAAAATCAGCATGGGCACTCTAAAGAATGTCTTAAACAGCTATCAAGTCAATTATTTTAATACTGCTTGGCAGGAAAACCAGAGCAAGCAGAACAGATTGCTTTGCAACAGCAAAAAATACCAACAAATACTTAATAAATAGTCAAAATCTATGAACCTAATCCAGCTCTGTTGAGTCTGGAGGAGTATGCTGCAACAATACAGCATTATAAGCCATTCATATAGGTCAGACCTGTACTGAGTGATGTCAGAAGGGACAGTTATTCTTAATGACAGAATACACAGGGAGATAAAAATGTCCTGCAACCATGTAAACCCATCCTCCAAAACAGTATGGTGTACACAGTGATATTTCTATTTAATTACAGGTTGGGAGGGTGGCTTAATGGTTAAGTTGTTTGCCTTACAAACACAAAGTGCAGGGTTTGAGTCTCACAAGGGATAATTGGCTAGGCTTACAAAGGCGGTTAGCCTAGTACTAACCTATGAACCTAAAAGAGCTGCACACATTACTATTGGTTGTGTAGTATCTTTCTTAATTGTTTGATGCTATAGGACAAAGACTACAGAGTCTCAGACTTATCATATGGCACCAATATTTATGACATCATGACCAAATTGCAGAAGCAATGCTGATCTGTTGTTAGATAAGAACCAGCAGATGGCCTACTCTGCCCATTGGTTTACCTTTTGCAAATCCTCTAGATTCTCTTCAAGAAGCATTTAATTTCTTTTCTTTTCTTTTTCATCCTTCAGGCATAACCATTGTCATGCATTCCTGAATTCTGCCATTGATTTTATGTGACCACTGCCTTTGGAATCATGTTTTAGTCATCCTCCACCCTCTCTGTAAACAAATATTTCCTGTTATCTCCGTTACGCCCTCCTTCATATATCTTCAAACTGTGCCTATTATTCTGTAATATCTTTGAAACAATGAGCCCAGCTGAAGTCCGTAGATTCCTTAGAGGCAGTATTGCATTATTTTCTCACCCTGTCTTCTTTATTTCTGGCTGTACGTGTGGAGTTCTTGCAATTTTCCTTTGTTCTGTTATTTCATCTAAAAACTGCCATATTTAGGGAGCTAGACCTTGTGCATGAAAAAGAGACTTTGTTATCTAAATGAACAGAAGGAAAACAATTTCTGTATTTCCCACTTTTCCATTAATATGAAACTGATTGCTTACTCTTATTAGGACAACTGATATGAGCATTCATGGATCCCATTCTATGTTAGTTACATAGATGCATACAAATATTTCAAGCACTGGCATTAATACCTCTCTAGCCTGCCAATATAGCAAAACAATTTTTCCCATAATAAGTGTCAAGGCTGTTCTTAAAAGTATCTGAACTAGTGCTTGCTTTAATGTAATTTGGTAGTCTGTTTCATGCATCAGCTGGTGTCTTAGAGAAACAATTAGTACACTTCTCATTTCTATAGAATCTTCTGCATAGGTTGTCTGACGATTTTCTATTACATTTTGATAACAACAAACATTCCCAGAGGTAGTTGCCTCTAAATGCCCTATATAACTGAATAAGGTCTCCTCTTAAATGTCTGCATGAGACACTGTACAACTAAGATATTTTAGTCTTTCATAATAATTTAAATTTTCAAATCCATTAATGCTCTTTGTATTTTACCACTGTTCTCTTTCCAGTTTACTCATGCTTGTTTTCTTATACGGTTTCCATATTGTTATTCAGTACTCATGTTTGGGTCTGATGTAGCTAACAAACAATGACTTCATCATTTTTTATTCTGATTCCCTTGACTTTATAAATCTTTTTTATACAACCTGTAGTTCTATAACTATCATTGACCAATTGGTTGATATGATTAAAAACATACCCATATAACTAGGTCCTTAAATGAATCTACAGTTTCAATCGCTGTGTACTATATTACATAGTAACCTTTTAATTTATGTCTCCCAAATCTCATATCCTTAGTTTTTTATGTATTTATCAGCATATTATTCTCCTGTGCCCAAATGGTCAATTTAGTCAAGTTACTTTGCAGACATGCCTTATCTGTAACACGTGTGATCAGTTTACCCAATTTCAAGTCATCTGCAAAGAGAATGCAGAACAACTCAGATGAAAAAGATAAAAAAACAGATGTATCTGAAAGATATAATCTAAATAAGGATGGACTTTGAAAAGAGCCCTGTGGGTAACCAAGAATTTCAGCTGTCCGATTGCTGTACAATACTGCCCATGTCCTATTTTTAAGCCATGCAGCTATGCTTCTTATCAAGAGTACATTGATACCTAGTTTTTTCTAATTATTTGATCAGTGTTTTGTGTATGACCTTGTCAAATGCTGAATATAAATCTATATAAATTACTTCACAGCACAATTTTTCATTCATAGCTGATACTATATTGTTATAGAACATTGTGTTACAAGTGGTTATAGATCTATTTTAAATATATGTATGCTGATATACAGTTTCAAGCCCCAACCTTTCTAATTCTAGCAGTAACTTTTCCAATGTTTCCTTCTCCAGTATTTTTCCACAACATGAAAGTAAACTTAAGGGTCTGTATAACTCTGGGTTTATCCTACTCCCCTTTCCCTTAAAGACAAGCTTAACAAGTGCAATCTTGAGGAATCAATCGATAGTTATACAACCTAGTAAATAATATATTTAATGGTACTGTAAGTTCTTGCCGAAGATTGCTCGGGTCATTATTACTAATTTCATTTCCTCCTGTATTTTGCTTGGATCCTGTTTGTGTAGTTCTTTTTCAATATAATCTAATCTGATTTCACCATCTGGGGTTATGTGGATGTCACTAGGAAATGTATTATCCCTTTGTGGAACCACCCTGCTTTGCATAAGATTTTTTAAATATATCTATAATCTGTTGTGTCTAATAATAAATTTTAAAATCTACCCACAGTTTTCAATGTGTGTGTCTTTACTCCTTCCACATCTTATATATCTATAAAATGGTTTCTTATTGCACTCAATTTCTTTATACAAATTATCTTCACATTTTTGTTGATCTTGTCTCGCACTATGTTTAATTTGTCTGTCCAGCTTGTTTATTTCAGTTTTCAAATTTGTAGTTTGACCTCTTTTCCATTTCTTATATTTTTTGTCTCCCACCATAATCAAGTAATCTTGTTCTTATGGAAGTGTATCTCCTGATGCTGTGTGCCTAGATGCTGATTTTAAACATGTTTTCATTGTTGTCCCTGCTTTCCTGTTGTACCTTCCAGTTACAAGCGATTATTTCTTGCATGCATCATTTTAATTTTTATTTAGATAAATTTGAACTGCCATTTATTAAATTATTACTCCAGTATTAAAATGTCCCTTTCAACCCACATCTATAACAACTCCTACTGCATATTTCTGTCATCAGCTAGAATGCATATTTTTCCTTGCAGATCTGTAATGTCTCATAAAACCATACAAAAGAATGTGACTAAGTGCTTAACAATGTGACAGCCTACTGGCAGCCATTATTACATTTCAAAGTGACTCATTATTCTACGAACATTTGAGGCCTGGTATACAGCTAATGCCTTACTCTTACTACAAAGCTACATCAATTGCAAACCTACTTAAATTGTTCTCTAATTTTAATCATTAGCAAATCAATATCTTCCAGAAATATAAGGATGCAGCTTCAACATTCACAACCTGGTTTAAGACTCAAGTCAGCTAATGAAATAAATCTGAATGATTTGTCTGGCATGGTTGTTATGATAAGAAATCACAATGTTTTGGATCTACTTCTTATTTAGTTCTGGATATTTCAAAATTCACTCCTTCAGGAATGTTTCCACGATTTATCTTCAACTAAGTTACTTATAAATACTATGAATAATACCAGAGCAAAGATTAAACATTATAGTATTTCATATTCCATAGAGATAAAATATTCCCAGAAAACATACAAAGAATTTAGTTGGATCTGTTAGGAAACCATTCAATACACTACTGAAGACAGTCTCAGCAATATGGTAAGTGTAAAAAACAGAATGGTATGGGTTGATGTGATCATAAACTATCAGTCCAAGTTCTGCATAATCAACCTTTAAGTCTGTACAAGAATGGTGAGTAAGATTTAAGCAAAAGTTATCAACACTATTAGTTTCAAGGATGGAATTTCGAAGTCTGGAACAAAACACTACTGCTTTAGAAAAAAATAGAAAAAAACTCTGGATTTCAGAAAAGACACCATGATATGATAAATGACTGGACTAAGGTGACCATTTGAAATGCTGAGACCTACTAGAGTGAGACTGAATGGCTGAAAGAATGGACTTGCATATATAAAGTCCTAGATGCCATTTCATGGATTATTCCCTTTTCTTTGATATATGGTGATCTGTAGTTGGTGTATATGAGTTCATGGGGGTGCAAATGGATTGCATCTCCTGTAAAAAGAAGTGTTAAGGAGAAAAACAATTTATGAAATTCACTGTTCTACAGGCTTTTGGTCTTTTTTTTCAGCTTTTCACCACTTGACATTGTGTCAATTTAGTAGGAAACCCTGAACTAAAATTTTCCTGCAGGTAATAACCAACTTTGAGGGATTAAGGGATAAAGATCTGCCCTTAGACTCAGAAAAGAATAAGCCAATGTAAAATCCTTATCTTTGAAGTTTTCCTCATCATGGTAGCACTTCCAGTTCATAGACTTATCAGTTATTCAGATTTCCCCTCACAGGAACCTCAGCATAGACAGTAGTTTTGTCTAAAAGCTGCATGCTGATTTTTCAGGATTGAAGAGTGACTGGTGCTAATTATCCAGGCTTTCTTTTACAAATGTTCATTGCTCCTAATCTGCTCAGCCAACAAATTCAAGGAATTATTTGTTCAAACTTTAGGAAGAAAGAGTGAACACCATCAAAATATGGTAGTCTCCCATTTACACCTTTGGGAGCACTGAGGGTGCGGGCTAAATACAGGAAATCCTGAAAGCAGGTGGTATGTCAGCATGTGTATGCATTTGTGGATGTGTGTGCCTGTGTGTGTGTGCGTGTGTGTGTGTGTGTGTGTGGGGGGGGGGTGGCTCCTATTACATTGCCAAATGACTAAACGTCGACACCTAAACATCAAATGCTCAAACCGTGACTAATCAATTACGCAAATTTTTTCCTAGGGAAAATTTGCTTGGCCGTCATTGGGGATTTGCCCTTTTCCCCCAATGCAGTGTACGATCACGGAGTTGGTATATTTAGTTGGGGTGTGTGTGATTAGGCTTGGTTAGGGTTTTCAAGTATTTTTTTTTTTTTTGTTGCCCAAGCAAATTTTCTCATGGGGAAAAAATTAATGTAATTGGCCAGTCGCGGTTTTGAGCATTTGACATTTAGGTGTGGACGTTTAGGCGTTCGACAACCTAAATGTTCGACGTTCTAATATAGACCCTGTGTGCACGCATGCGCGTGTATGTGTTTGTGTGTGTTTATAAGAATAACTTTCCTAATGCAGTACATGGGCTGCTAAGGAGGATGCTAGCACAGTTATATCTGCCAGTGCATTGTTTAATCTATAGACATGTTAATAACAATGTTATAATGTCTTTATCCCTGTAGCTATAGCATTTCAATGAGTCTGAGCTTCTCTCTGTCAGGCAACTTCTCCAACCTGCATTAGGCAATCAGCATGCACAGAGAGAAATTCTCTGAACCTCGGGGTCAATGCATAATACGGGAGGAGCAACTCCATTCAAGACATTAAAGAACTACATGTGCTTCTAGTAACCTCAGTTCGTTCATGCTATGCCCTTGCAAAAAAAAAAAAAAAAAAAAAAAAACAGAAGCCAAGTGGATTGAATGATATCTCCAGAAAAAGTTAAGCAGGAAGGTTTATAAGTATTGCACTTTATCTTCTCAAGACTGGGATTGAGGAGACAGAGGGTAGCAAAACAGCAAAGAAGACCACAAAGTGGTCAGTTGTGGAAACCAAATCTACTGCCAAACTGATAGTTACAGCATTTAGTATAAATATCATGTCAAGAGTTTGGGGGAGGGGGTTGTAACAGTAATAACCTAATTAACCTTCAAACTCTTCATAAAACAAAATAATTATTTATTAAATTCTAGTAATGTTTCACTGACCCAAATCTTGAGGTCAAAATAGATCAGCACAGAATCAAAGAAAAGTCAGAATGGTGTCATCCAATCTAGTAGGGAACATGAAGCACGGTTTTAAATCAAGTAGGTACCTATCCCTAATTCTGCCCTTCCTTTGATACTAAATAAAGGAGAAAACAGGATAACATCATTACATTCAAACATGGGCCAAAGGTTTTATGTAGCCAGGTTTTATTATAAATGGAAGGTTACTATCAAGCAACAAATTAGAGGTAAAACAAGGCTTAAGGTGGTAGACTTGTATACAAATCCATGAAACAGATGAATGGAGGACAGGCCCATAAGAGTGCCAATGGTGTAGGAATGGAAACCTAGATACAAGACAGAGAATAGACAGATGATCCTCAATATTTTCTTTCCCCTTGTAATAATAAGATACTCCAGAGCCCCCTATGAACTCTACAAAGAAACAGTTACAAAACTCCATTTCCAAAATCTACTCCAGTCCGTAGGTGCAGGGCACAGCCTGATGTAGGAATGTGAGGGGCAGAACTCAATCACAACATCCGGGAGTTAAGCAAGAAAGTTACAGGGGTAAAATGAGCCATATATAAATACATAATTTAACAAATAAATAAATATAATTAGCAATAACTAATGCAATAATACATAGTAAAAATAAAATTGCCACTTGAAAAGTTAAAAGTAGAAAAAATATAATGGAACAAATTAGGATGAAGTGCTTAATTTTATTTATTTAATCATATTATTAAGACATTCTCTCATTACTTTAGGGTGTGTCCCATGCTGTACCCTGATACTTAGAGTTATTACTGTATAATTTGTCCTGATGCACGATTTCAGTTTATATTTAATGACTTGGAAAGTAAGACAAAACAGATGGCCCAGTAAAAATACAGTAGCTGTTTTCAAAAACATTTTTCTCATCACGGTAAATGAATTTTTTTTGTGAAGAGCAGCCATGCACAATGTGGGGGTGATTCAGAGTCATAGTGAGTGAGAGTGCAGAAATTTTCAAAAGTCCTCAGGCCTGCATTTTATGCAAATGGCAGTATTCAGACATGGTAATTGGCAACATTATTAAAATGAGGCAGTCAGGAGCATGTGCATGAGCTTATGGGGTTTCGATCTAACACACTGTAGACAGCCAATATCTTGTGGGGTTTTACAGCATACCTCATTTCCCTGAGGTTCTGGCAGCCATAGACTGTACCCACACTGTAATAAGGGCCCCCATCTAGGTAGCATAAAAAAAGGCATACCACCTGAAAAAGTAATAGTCTGCCAACTGCCAGGTGGTCTGTAATGCAGACAGCATAATAGACAATGTGTCTGGAGATTACTAAAGCACCTCCCACAACTTCACATACAGCACACATGTGACTTATGTCAGGGGATTGTGTTGGATTAGTTTACACAGGGACATCTTATTATCAATGCTGGATATGCCCTGGAGCAATGGCTTTCTATGTACCAAAATAAGGTACTATGCAGAAAATAAAAAGAGATGCATGCTAAATGTCACCCAGGCTGTGGACAAGCATAGCACTGTGCATCAGATATAGGCTACCCAAATAACAATGTGCAGAAGGCAGGGCACAACTATCATTATATGTACAGGTTGGGAGGGCAACAATGTCAAGTATCATCAAAGGGCAAGTGTGTGTGTGGCTGTATGTTTGAACAGTTTATACTGATGTGTCTGTCAGATATGCTGGTGGGATAGAAAAGTGGGCTAGGCTGGGTAAGCAGGGTGTACTGTTTAGATTGGTGTGTGTGTGTGTGTGTGTGTGTGTGTGTGTGTGTGTGTGTGTGTGTGTGTGTGTGTGTGTGTGTGTGTATGTGTGTGTGAGTGTCTGAGTGGATGTTGGGGCACAGCCTCTGCAGATGCTCCTGCAGTGGGGGGGGGGTCTTATTGATGTGCCCAGGGCACATACAGGATATATGTGCACAGACCATGTATCTCCTCATCCACAGTGGCACTTTCTCCAAGGAGAGGCACAGGCACAGTCCAGGTCATGCTGAGAGGAAGAAGTGCTTTATGAATGGGTGGAATTGACATAAATGCATTGACTGTGTGAACATCCATGTCACAACATACTTCCCAAAACAGAGTAAGGTGAAGTGAAGATTGTATCACCATATGTGATTGTGAACATATCCCCCTCTTACACAGCAGCCTTCACCATCAGATGTGAAAGTGCACTGGCCAAAGGAAATGCATCAGTCATAATGACTGTCTACACAATGACACTTACTGCATACAAACTGCTTGTGCCACAAATCCATGATTTTGCACAGGTGGCCCATGCACTACTGAAGATCATCACTCGCACCAAGTGCTATCCCTACCAGATCAGTTAGAATTATTTTGGTATCAGTGTGTCACTGTATTATGGTCCTGCACATACACTGGCTTGCGACCATAAACATGTATAGCACAGGTGGTGTATGGTATCCATGACATGCTTGGCCACCAGGACAGCAAAGTATCCACTGATGTCTTCCACTTGCTCAGTGTATCTTACTGCAAACAAGGATGTGTACACTGCAGGTGAAGGATTCTCTTCCAGGTAGATCTGGCTATCTGTTCCTGTCTTTACATGTCACCCTGTCTTTGTGGGGTGTGTTCCACAGCCACAGAAGCTATGTCCACTGAATGGTGTAGGTATGTGTATGTCAAATTGCTCATGTCCAACACTGGCCGTGTGACCTCTGACCATGCTGAGAATTAGCTGCCATCATCATTGTCAGAGCTGGACTGCTCTCCAACATCTGACAGCTGTATATTCATGCTGAGTGACCTCAATAACACTGCAACAATGAGAACTGCAACACAAATCACCAACATTAAGTAATGCCCTTCATCAATGCCTAAAGCCTAATGAATGAGCACATTCTCCCTAATGCAGTGGAATGGGAAACTAATTAGCAGCATACTTTGCACTGGGGGTTTCTTTATCAACAGCCCTAATGTTTCTTCAAAAAATGGAAGTGGTTATACTTGTATGTTTTACTAGACTGCACATTTACCAACTTTTGCAAATACTTGTCCATGTTAAAATATACCAAACTGGGGCACCAACAACAGTTCTTTTGGGTGGTCAGCTGAGCTCTGTATCAAGATCCATAACTCAGTTGTGGATTGAGGAATTGCATCAATCATGCAAAGATACCTATATCTCCTGCATCTCTTTTTATGGGGAACCTATTAGAGGTAACTTTCGACTGCCCTTTGCTCCTATTCCAGTTAGGTAACCACACCTTTTGTTTCACTTATTATGTCTGTGGCCTGATGCCCCATATGATCCTACATCATGTTTTGCTAACCAACCAGACTAAAGGTATTACTTACATCCTGCCATGCACAGGTGTGAAAGGCCAGTCAGGTTTGCCATGGCTGATAATCTGCCAACAGTGGAGTTGGAGGGTCTGTAGCAAGATGTTAAAATGTATGTGAGAACTTTCACATCCCAGCATGACATATACATATGCTGAAGAGTAGAGTGCCTGTGTAGCACAAACTATATGGCCTTACTCTATCCGTTCAGGGACTGTCTCACAAATATGGAAAAAACATTGATGGGTGTCATATACTAGGTCTTATCAGCCCCCCCCCCCCAAAAAAAGGTAAACTGTTGAATCTATATGAAGGCCATCTTTAATGGCCTCTTGACAAGTATCCCATAGGTGAATATAATACATATTACACATGCCAGTGAGTGAACATACCATTCGTGTGAATCACAGCATACACTTTTTCAAGGATATGTACTGTTTATATACATGCAGTAAGGTACACTAAAATGACATATTTAGATTGTACCCTTGCAAGGTCTCATATACGTCAAGCACACAATGGCTTGTTATAAAACTAAAGTTTCTTCCTGCATGTTAGATTAGAAGCGTCCCTATTAAATAAATGAAAAGTGGAAATGTCAAACAGCCAAATAAACGAAAAGGCCGTTACTCTAAATTAATATTGTGGGGGGCTATGCCCCCCAAACCCCACCGCTAATTATATATACCAACTCTGAGATCGCACTACAGTGAAGAAAGGGCAAAATTTCCAGCCTCCACTGTACTGCGTTCTTACTATAGTGATATTGAGGAACAGCCTTTTTGTTTATTTGTTCATTCGACATTTCCACTTTTCATTTATTTAATAGGGACCCACATTAGATCGCTGCTCATTTAACAGAGAACTAAACAGTTGAAGAGATTGCCTTGAGTCTTAATAAGAAAATAAATCAAAATACAAGCACTGTGTTGGGTGATTAGTTAAATCAACAGAAAGAAAACAAGATGTTATGACTTGAGTTTGTTAGTCTGTCTAAACAAGCAATTTTTATGAGAAAGGTGTTTTGATTAACAGAAAATACGATTTTTCATGACTGTCCACATCAGGGTGAAGTAATCTGTTTTGAAAAAGGTAGTGACTACAAAGGGAAAGAGATATTATGTTAGAACATATGCATATTGTGTGCAGTTTTTACACTAAACATTCTGCGGTTTTGCTAACTGAATGAAAAAGTGAAAGAAGAGAGAGAGAGAATAAAGTGTGGGGGAGGAAGGAGAGAGAGAGAAAAAGTGCCTTGACATTTTATTTATATTGTATATTGTATATTTCAGACTGATAGCCAGCAAGTAGATTATTTGGAAAATCCTTTTCAGCAACAGCTCTGACCATAAGGCAAGTTGATAGACACATATAAGTTGAACAAAGCAGTGATAAAAAAAGAACATAAAAGCAACAAAATAATGTATACATAATAATATTATTGCTAAGTACATTATTGACAATGCATGTGTCAGTCTAAGGTTCTTGCAGACACCAATGAAGAGTATCAGTTCTGAACAAAGTTTTGTTATACTGTTAAAGCTGTCTATTAAGGCTGTTAGGCTTATGGTTACTAGTGTTATAATTATAATGTAATGTTACATGACAGCTACTCTTGTCGTTATTAAAACAGATGTGCCAGAACTAAAACCCCAGTAATTTTACTGTTACTGTTAAATTTCTGAGATGGAGATGATGATCATTATCATCAGCTCCATTTTTCCCATGTCTTAAGTGGTGTTGGAGTGTCATGTAATCTGCCACCATCTCTCTCTATTCAGTGCCACTCTCCTACCTGCTTTGACACTCATGCCTGACTGTCTTAGGTCTTTTCTCACACAATCTATCCACCACTTTGCTGGATGCCCTAGTTTCCTTTTGTGTTCTTCTAGTCTCTCCCAAAACGTCTTCACCAGACTGCCGTCTGCTTTTCTGTACATGTGCCCGAAGCACTGCAATCTATTCTCTTAGATCGTTTCTGCAAATGGAGTGACTTATGCTTCTACTCTTATGTATTTTTCTTTGTCTTTCCCACAGTATGCATCATACTACAATCTCAGGCATTTCGTCTCCATCACATCTAGCTTCCTCAATGGCTCTGACTTTATTGCTCACTTTTCTTTACCATACAATAGTACTGGTCACATCACTGTTTTGTACACCTTACTTTTCAGCTTCTTTGGCATTCTTTTGTCCTACTCTACCCTGACAATCTGTGCTAGCTGCGTGCAGCCCCTGTGATTCTACTTTTTACCTCCTCATTTAGAGTTCCCTTCTACACAACCACCCCTCCCTGATACTTGAAGCTGTTAATATGTTTCAATATTTTCCCTTTTGTCTCAGTTCCCAGCTTATTCTGATTCCTCATTTGTTGCCATTACAACCATCTTATCTGTAACCAGTTTCATGTCATATGTCTTCAGTTTTGCATTCCATTCCTCCAACTTCTTGAAGTTTTTGCTCAGAGTCTGCCTGTAATACAAAATCATCGGCATACAGCAACTCTGTTGATCTGTATCCTTTGACCTGTTTTCTAATGTAGTCCATCACCAGTATGAACAGCTGTGAAAGCAGAGCTGTGAGACCAAACCCTGCTCTTACTTGACTCAGTGGGTTTTTGTATATAGTCCATACTAATTCTACCATTGTTTTTGTGACTTTGAACAACCACAGGACTGCCCAAATAAGCTTTCCTGGGATCTTTGTCATATGCGTTCTCCAAGTCTAGGAATGTCCAGTTGGATTCTTTCCTCATCTCTAACTTCTTCACAAATTTCTGTCTCACTGCAAACATCGGGTCATTTGTGCTGCATCCGATCTGAATACAAAGTACAAATCTCTCATTTTATTTTCTTCTACTCTGCAATTTGTATTCAGGGTAAAATCATCATAAACTTATGCATTATCAGAATAACAAATATCTGTTGCCCTTTGGTACACCTTATCTGTATCTACTTTTATTTATTGAGAGGGAAAATTTGTTAAGTGCTTCAGTGTCTCATAAAACTAAGTTCAGTTTCAAAATGCTGACTGTCAGACTGAACAACTAAATTAGTTTAATCGCTCTTGTCCTTCTTTCCAAAGATATATGGAAACGTCTTTGAAGAGCTATAAATGACATGTATAATACACAATGGAAGGACTAAGAGAAATCTGCTGCCACTGGCTTGTCAATCATCATGATGTAACTGTGTGTCTATGAGCATTCATCTTCATTCTGAGTGTCCGGCCTCTCACTCTTGTGTAACCTGTCACTGGACATTTACTGCATTTGATTTGATATATACATAAACATTTTTAGAAGTGCATGTAAATGATCCTGCACTTTGAAAGTTGTTTTGTTGATAGCATTACAAGTCATTTGACATGTTTCATACCTTGGATAGTTTCAAGGTCATGTGCCATTTGGGACTGTATTCTGTCTTTTCTGAACTAAGTGTGATTTTCACAAGAAGGTTATTTAGATTTGGCTATTTAAATTGCAGTAGTGAAAGTGCTTAAAAATGTTTCCCAAATCATCATCCTCAAGGAAAACTGGTTAGACTTCCCATGCCATTTTGTATTTATTTTTTTAGTTCTGAATGGTTTGTTGTCACTAGTGGAAATCTGTCTCAGGGATTTCTTTCTTTGTGCAGGCGCTGCTATTTCAGTGGTAGCTATATTGGTTTGTCTAATGCTCTTTCATATTCCTAGGAAGAGTAACCTTAAACAATCATGTTGTTATTCTTTCTGATTCACTACAAAAAATTCAGTGATATCAAAGTGCTTAATTGTAAATAATTGACTACTTTGTGTGAACAAAATTATTGCACTTTTTTTGCAGATACATCTGTCTGTCAGCTGGTTTTCTGAAAAGACATGCCTGCAAGGTCATTTTTGTGTATAGTAATATCAACAAAGGCTATAGCTGTACTCAAGTTCTCCAAGGATAGTTTAATAGAAGGGTTAATTCTGTTGAAGACTTGGTGGGATTCCTTGAGTTAGTCAATTCTATGTGTCCCTATTATGAATAAATCATCAATAAAATGGAAATAAGCTAGTGGTCTGCGTTTGCAGTGCTGTAGACAGCCTTCTTCTAGGATTGCTATGAAGAGGTTTGCATATTATGGATTCATTGTTATTCCCAGTTGCAGGGCCTATAGTTTAAACATCATGTCTCCCATTAATATTAAAGTCCCTATGTGTCAGAATAAATTCATTATGTTGCCCAATATTTCTGAAGTGCTGTTGTGATGATCTGTTTTCTTTTGCAAATATCTGAGACAGGCAGCAATGCCATTTCTTTGTCAGATGCTAGTGTAAAGTTTGTGAGTGCTATGGATTGCACTACTGTCACAATAAAAGCTATCCTGGTGGCTGTGGATCTTGTGTTAATAGAAAGGGCTGCTATTCTGTAAACTTCTGGCTAGTTTGCAATGCGCAGGGTTTGATAAACAATATGCCTGTAGAGCACCCTGACATTTCCCATGATTCCCAGAGCTGGTGCGCAAGTTATTTGTATTGCTGCTTCCTGTGGAATGAAATTCTCCATGGCCACCTAGTGGAAAAGTGTATGCACTGCAAAAATCAGACATATAAATAACTAAAGACTGTGAGCAAATGTCTCATCCACTCATATGCTCCCACTGTTTTTCAGGTGATGCAAGATACCCAGTGAAGCCCTTGATGATTGATGATGCTCATACAGAACCTACACAACCTATTTGCAAACTGAACACATAGTATCACAAATGCATGGCTTGCGGGAAGCCCATTTCCTTTGTTTTGCTAGATCTGCAGGGTGAAGCAGTACACACCTGCCACAGCCTTCAAGATGTTTGTAACACATTGCATGCATAATAATATGATTACTAGGAAGGGTGCAGAGCGGATGGTTGTCCTCAGAAATTCAGCAGCTCTTGTCACAGCTAACACAACAGCCTCAACCAGCAATGACACTAAGACCAAGAGAAAGTGAGCAGCAGATGTACAACCCTCCCAAACAGCAATGGGTACAGTGCAAGATAGCACAACTGAAGAAGTGGCATCTTGTCCAGCTGTATTAGCCCATGTTAAAGAGATGGTGTCACACAGAAAATCATGATGCATGGAGTGTTAATTAAAGGCTATTTTAGGCAGTGAATGGTCAAGTCATAGTGTGCTTTAGACAACTCTGCATAAACCACACAGGAAGGTAGGTTTCGGTTATCATCTTTTACACAAATGTCAAGATAGACAATGACACATTGCTGACATTGCAACTTGTCAAGGTGGTCATCCTGAGGTAGAGATGGGAGGTCTTATGCCAAGAGATACTGTGTGTCATATACAATGTACAGGGAGGTGTGTGATACTATGAAATTTTGAGAGGATATCACTGTGGGATTGTGATATGGGACCTCTGTCTAGCCTGCTATAGACAGGCTGTGACAAGGATGTTGTACTACTGCAAGAATACGACCTATATGGAGGCCACTGATGAATTGCCTTGCTTCTTTAGGCTGGGCAACATCTCTGGCCATGACATTTATGGTGGACAGAGAGAGATGCTCTTAGTCTGGAAAGAGCAGATGGTGTACCCTCTGACAACCTCACAACATGACTGCCACATGTATCTAATCAATGCCAGTCATGAACAACATAGCTGTAGGACAAGGCAGTGATGGTTGAACTCACTGTCCTCATTAATATTACATCAATGTGTGCCACTATAGCCACTATAGCCCTCATAAGACCTTGCATGGCATTGGGCCTAAACTTTACGTATTCAAGGAGGAATTGTCAGTGCTGGGTGACACCATCATGGAAGCCTTGCATAACATAATGATCTCCATGTCATCATGGATGTCAGCAGGCTGTACTTAGATAACAGCTCCGTACATCTCAAGAGCTACCTGTTATATAGGATGGTGATGACAGCCCTTCTTGGCTGCCATAAGGTGGGTATACCCTCATCAGATGAAGGACACTCTTTTACTGCTGCAACCATGGTAGGAGCAGTTCTGGTCCACTCATTCAAAGGGAACCCCCCACCACCACCACACACTTACAAACACCTGAATTAGATGGTAAGCACATAGGTTGTGCAGACTGCAGCTTATGTTTGTTTGAGGCCTGAATAATGGGATGGGGACTACCAAGGAGGGAGACCAAGAGTCAGTTCCTGTGTGTCATCTGACTGTGACCTGAACTGTGTCTCAATATCATCATCAGACCCCACAAATGTACAGATATCAGTTAGTTTTGTAAAATCTGCCCAGTCCTCCTGGTAAGATACATATGCGTTCATCATCTTCCTACAGGGACAAAGGAAATTCTTATCAATTACACTTAAAATGGGAGTTGGTTCCCACTAGTGGATAGGTTCTCTGATACCATGTTGCATGACTTCTTGCAAACCTCCCTGATCATGTCAGTGACATTCCTCCATCACTGCTGAGTTGTGCATCTGCACCCACCCAAAGAACTAACATCATGGACCAATGTTTTTTCAGCACCCTGTTTCCCAGAAAGGTAGTGCCTGTGTGTACTGAGTGCCTTGTAGCAGAGCATCATTCTGAGATGAGTTGAAGTTGTCTAGCCTCTGTTCTCTGTTCACAACTGAGGACATGATTACACCTGTTGAAGCAACGTATGCAATCAAAGCCTGGTGATTGTTAGAGACAATAGGCTAACAATTACAAACAGCTTATTGCTGTAGGTATACTCAGCATTACAGGTTTGGACCAGGATAACACAGATGATGCCACTAATAACATATACTGCGGATAGTGGGGTACTCAAATAATGTCACAGACCAGTGATAGGAATTGACATGTACATGTTTATAGCTAAGGTGTTTGGTACCCATAAGCCTGGAGGGTTATAAAGAAGAGTGGTCTATACAAAAAGAATAGTTAGGAGCTACCTGAGTGGGCAGAGGTGACAGTAGGCTAAATGGCTATGATGTTAGAGATTACTTAGACTGTAGCCCAGTGGAGGTGTTCCCACAAGCATATGTACACAGTATGCTTGTTTAGGCCATACAGTACAGTGGAGAAATAGGCAGTCTTGATACTGGGCTGCCTTCCCACAACTACTATGAAGATATACATTTATATGTATTTCGCAAGAGATTTATGTAGGTATGAGTTACGAGTAACAATAGCTTAGATTAATCTTCTCACCTATACACTGTTCCAAGGTAGGGGGGTTACATGTAATCAGGAGAAATGCATTGTAGCAAAGTAATATAGAACACTATGCATCTCCTCAGGACTATGTCTTCTTTAAGCTATGACACTTTGCTGTCTGAAACTTGCTTTGAACTGCTGTATTTGTGGTGGCGGTGGTTTAACAGTTCCTTTTTTCCACTGTGCAGTTTCACATTTAAAGTGGCAACACATCAGCTTAAGCTGCAAGCATACAGCAGTTTGCACAGTATGTATTCATATGAGGCTAGGTTCCACATATGTCAGGAATCAATTTATTTATTGGATGCACACAATTGACATAAAGGGTAGATAGAATTCACTGAAATCTACCTATATGTCATGCTTTAGGGCATCTGCATGGTTACTGCATGCATGACTGTGATGCTTTGCAGAAGTTCAAGCCAGCTCCAGGCACTGCTGATCATTACAGAATTCACAGTTTCAGTATAAGATGTAGGCCACCATCATGCTTTAAAGGATATTCATGGTGAAGGCTGCCAATGCTAAAACCCAGTGAAGAGTACCTGCCTTGTGTTTTAAGCTCAGCAACATGATGCTCTTTCTCCAATGCAGTCAATTCTTATGTTGGGCTGTTTCAGAATGTTGATTCCTGGTTTGACCTGGCTGAGTTCTTTCCAAGGCTTTTTGTTATCAGAAGGAATAGTGAACAGTACAGGTATCTGTATGATGGCCTGCCTTGCAGCCATCCTCATGAACCCTGGCTATGGAAAGCAGAGGGTAGGCAGGAGAACCATCAATAAAATAAGTGTTTAGTATTGATACTGTTTGTCCATCTACAAATGTCAAGTATTATAAAGTCAGACACTGCAATGTTACTAACAAAGAATATTTCCTCTTAAGAGCTATCTAGACATGAAGGTATTTACTCTGGAAAATGCATAAATATAGTTGCAAGTATAGAAAACTTCTGGAAAAAACTCATGTTGATCAGGATCAAATGCAGGAATGGTTAAGGGGAGGTGAATTCAAACCAAGAGATGAAAGGTTAATATTGGCAGCCCAAGATAGTGTGCTACATACACATAGGTTTACAAAGTCCATTGAACATGTGGGAGAAACAGACAAATGTAGGTTTTGTAAAACGGGATTGGAAAAAGTTGCATGCCTTCTTGCTGGTTGTGACATGCTAATGGCAGAAAAGCTGTATACTGAAACACATAATAATATGGCATGACTGTTGCACTGGGGATTGTGAAAACATTATGGTATTGAAGTGGCTGAAAAACACTAGAAACATGAACCAGAAAGCATCATAGAAAACAATGACGTCTACACCACATGGGATCACCCATTACTAACATTTCAAACAAAAGATGCAAGAAAACCAGATATTGTGGTCCATGAAAAGAAGACAAAAGTAGCATTGATCATTTAAATCACTACATCCATTGACTACAGTGTCTTGCATATAGAGAGACACAAAGTCATAAAATATCAAGATTTGCTGGCAGAAATGAGAGCAATGTGGAAGAATGATACTCAGGCAGTCTCAATAGTAGTAGAAGCAATGGGTCTTCTAAAAAGGAATTTACAATCATATTAGATATCTCAACAATACATGAAACAATTTACAAATTGCAGAAGGAGTCATTACTGGGCACATTGTGGGTGCTGTGAAGAGCACTTTTGGCTGACGTCAAAGATTGAAACAATACTAATTTCATGATATTTAATCGTACCTAGACTTAGAAATGGGGTCCATTCCCATCATGGTATTAGAAACCCAAAAGACTTGGAGAAATTAAAAAAAGGGACTGTATCTGTGCTGCACCTGTTACTTGTCTATATGCAATAATGTAGTTGCATACATGGCTGTATAGCTGTGAGGAGGTGGGCACCATATCAGACTTCTGATATTGTGCAGTTGCATGTTTCTCTGTGGTTTTGATGTAAGGCCATGGTAACATCATGTGCTTCTGCTACTTTGCATATACATTGAGCTGTGGCTTAGTTTTGTGACTGTGGACACCTTTTGAAGTTTTGCCATCATATACACACAATTAGAGAGTAGTTCTTCACTGTATTCTCTGTCCCATCTATACTTGTATGTGAAGACTGTTTTGTTCACTTTGTCTTTCAACATGGCCATAGTGAGAAGTCAGATTTGCTGGCTGCAGCACAGCTGACACTTTTGCCATAGCAGCATACTACCTACTGAGTTGTACTATGTATTACAGATAGCTCTCAACATCTTAGCCCCAGAAATCTGGACAAAGACAAAAAATAATGGGAGGAACAAACCCCCCAAATAGGGACACATTTTTAATATTGCTGTTATGGGTGTAGAAAGTTTCTAGAATAAAAGTTATTGTGTTAACATGCATTTTCTGAAGGATATGAAGTTTGAAACTCAAATGCCTGTTATTATTTAGTGAGTCCATTCCTTGCTGATTTGCCACTTAAATCCAGAAAAACACAAATTTTATGAGGAACAGACCAAAAATATGAGACAAAAATCTGGGCAGTTGAAAAGTATGGTATTATACCATCTGTTGAACATATGCATTCATGTCATACTCTCAAATGGTCTTTAAAATGGCAGTGAGTTACAAGATCCTCATCTACACTGCCTGTGTGGCTGTAAATGTTATGGGTGAGCGGCATGGGAGTGCCTCACTCAGGGTTTTAAACTTCTACCTGGCAGTTATCTTGGCTTCCTGATCTGCATGTTGCAGCAGATATGTGAGAGGGTTGACAGTGCAATAGCACATTGGATAGCCACTGCCATGCCTCCTGTGCAGATCACTGCAGATGCAATTAATTTGTGCGTCTCCATCATTGAGCCACTGAGGGATGCAATGCACATGCCACCAGCAACATTAACCATCTCAACCATGTGATGAGTCACCTTGTCATCCCTCAGGACCAATCAGGTGCCAGCACTCTCCTTGTGCCCCAGTCTGGCAAACGTCTTATGTGACTCCATCCTTAAATGCCGATTCTTGTGCATTGTTCAGTCCTCTCCATCATCATTTATCCACCCTCAGATTCTCCATCCAGCCTGTGCCTTCCCATCCTAGTGTGTGCATATTCACTTCTGTTTGTCTGTCTGTGCTGCTTATTGCTTGCTTGTCTGTCCTTGCTACCTATCCTCTACCACTTTTCCTCCCTCTCATTTTCCTAAAACCCTTCCCATCATTCTCCCACTCTCTATATATGCAAAATGAGGTATCTACTTCCTCAAAATGAAATGTGCATGGCCTCCCTCTTACACCTGCTTTTCCTGTATGTTTTTGCCTGTGACAGAGATCAGCATCAGCATCAAACCCTGTCAAGAGTAGATGGCCTCAGCATCTATGTCGGGGAAGCTGAACAATGAACTTAACTCTGACAATGGCAGAAGTTATCCTTGTTTCTCAGTGACTGTCTTTGAGGTAATGTTTCAGCTTATGCCTGGAGCTATGTGGAAGGCACTCATTGTGGTCTTTGAATCAACAACTTTCAACAGAGACTTGTATTTTGATACACAGTATGCCAAAAACTTGCTCTTTGTCGCTTTATAGTAAAAGATTAAATCTGTCATTTGTAATAGCTAATTAACATCATGCTCTTTCATGTGATAGTAAACATAATGTCAGCATGGATCATGTCTAATTTTGAAAGATATATGGATATTTAATAAAGTGATGTTGAAACATATGAATGCAGTGCTCTTAAAGACAAAAGCAAGGATTATGATCCAAATTATGCAAGTGGCAGAAAAGAACTGGAGGACTCAAGAAACACGTCAACTTCTGTATTTATCATCTTGCAACATGCATGCATGCATGCATACAGCAGAATCTATATATTCTCAGATGTCTCTAAATGCAGTTTTCCTTGAATGACTGCTGATTTCTTTTTAATGAACACTTATTTTATTAATGAAGAAGAGAATAATTGCATTCTTCCTTTCAACCAGGCAGAAGTGACGAGTCAGAAAGTCATCTGTAAAGGGGATGGCAGGCTACTGTTCAGGAACTGAAGCTGGCCTCCTCTCTACTATTTGACTCTTACCAAAGGGAAATGAATAGTCTG